>NC_135327.1:61663786-61963786 GCF_023851605.1 Tamandua tetradactyla | reverse complement strand
TTACAATAGACCCTAAGGTTGAATGTATCCCCTACATGAGATCCTTGATTTGGCAGAGAGTAACTAACAAACAAAGTATAAAAGAAAACATTCAGCAAAAACTAAGTAAATACAAAACTTTAGAAGAGTGAAGGAAACCAACTTGCATAAAAACATATCAAGATAAAGACATGCCTAGAACACAACAGAAAATCACAAAGCTCAGGAAGATCCAAGTGCAAATGGCCCAAATGACCAAATCAAAATTCCAGAGTGGACATGGAATATAGAGCAACTACTCAAGGATATTTATAAAGAAATAATTGATATCAGGAAGACACTAGAAGAGCATAAAGAACAATTCAGGAGGTTAAATAGAAAAATGGCAGATTTCACAGAAATGCAAGATACACTAGACTGAATAAAAAATATACCGGAGACAGACAATAGCAAATTTGAAGAAGCAGAAGGAAGAATACGTGAGCTAAAAGATAGAACACTAGAACTACGGTACACAAAAGAACAAACAGCAAGAAAGATGGAAAAATACAATTGGCTCTTAGGGAAATGATGGACAAGAGGTGCAAAAACATAAGAATTATTGGTCTCCCAGAAGGAGAAGACAAGAGCAAAGGGTTGGAAAAGTTGGTTGAAGATAGAATTGGAGAAAACTTCCCAACCCTTATAAAAGACATAAATATGCACATCAAAGAGGCCCAGTGAACTCCGAATCGAATAAATCTGAACAACCCCACTCCAAGACACATACTAATCAGACTGTCAGGTGTTGAAGAGAAAGAGAAAGTCCTGAAAGCAACACAAGAAAAGCAATCTACTACATACAAGGGAAAACACATAAGACTGACTTCAGACTACTCAACACGCACCATGGAAGCAAGAAGGCAGTGGTATGATATTTTCAAGATCTTGAATAAGAAAAGCTTTCAAACAATAATTTTTTATCCAGCCAAGTTATCCTACAAAATTGAGGCTGAAGTTAAAATCTTCAAAAATAAAGGAAGATTGAGAGAACTAGTCAACAAGAGAGCAGCCCTACAAGAAATACTAAAGGGAGCTCTATCCACTGATTTAAAAAAAAGACAAGAGAGGGAGGTCTGGAGAAGGGGGTCAAAATTGAAGAATATGAGTAAAGGTAACATGAAGGAAAAGAGAGAGAGAAAGAAAATAAAATACAGATCTGACAATTAAAAACTAAAGAACAAGATGGTAGAATCAAGAACTGCTCCTACAGTAATTACTTTGAATGTTAGTGGACTAAACTTAGCAATTAAAAGATACAGATTGACAGAATGGATCAAAAAACATAATCCATCTATATGCTGTTTAAAAGAGACACATCTGAGACTTGAGGACACAGTTAGATTGAAAGTGAAAGGATGGAAAATTATCTTCTATGCAAGCTGTAACCAAAAGAAAACAGACATAACTATACTAATAGACTTTAAATGTAATGACATCATAAGAGACAAAGAAGGACAATACATAGTAATAAAAGAGGCAATTCACCAGGAATAAATAACAATCATAAATGTGTATGTTCCCAATCAGGGAGCTTCAAAGTACATGAGGTACATATTGGAAAAACTGAAGAGAGCTATAGACATATCAACAGTAATAGTGGGGGACTTCAATACACCACTTTTCACTATAGATAGAACAACTAAACAGAGGATCAACAAGGAAATAGAGAACCTAAACAATAAGATAACTGAGTTAGCTCTAACACACATATATAAATTATTACATCCCAAAACACCAGAATACACATTCTTCTCTCATGGTCATGGAACATTCTCCAGGATAGATCATATGCAGGGACATAAACTGAGTCTCTATAAATTTAATAAGACTTCTCCAATCACCACAGAATAAATCTAGCAATTAATAATCACCAAAGAACCAGAGCTTTTACAACACATTCTTAAATACTCAATGGGTCAAGGAAGAATTTGCTAGAAAAATCAGTGAATATCTGGAGAGGAATGATAATGAGAATACAACATATCAAAACTTACGGAATGTGGCAAAGACAGTGTTGAGAGGGAAATTTATTGCCCTAAATGCCTGTATTAAAAAACAAGAATGAACAAAAAAAAAAAAGAATGAGCAAAACTTCAGGATTTAACTGTTCACATGGGGAGTTTACAGAAAGAACCACTAACCCCAAAGCAAATAAAAAAAGAGAAATAATAAAGACTAAAGCAGAAATAAACAAACTGGAGAACAATAGAAAGAATCAACAAAACTAAAAGTTGTTCTTTGAGAAAATTAACAAAATAAATAGCACCCTAGCTAAACTAACAAAGAAGGAAAAAGAGAGGACACAAATAAATAAAATCAGAAATAAGAGGGAGGTTGTTACCACAGATCATGAATTAATTTAAAAAGTCATAAGAGAATATTATGAACAACTATACACTAACAAACTAGATAACTTAGATGAAATAGACAAATTCCTACAGACATGTTAATTACCTACACTGATTTGAGAAGAAATAGAAGATCTCAACAAACAAATTACAAGTAAAGAGATCCAATCAGTCATCAAAAATGTTCCCACAAATAAAAGCGCAGAGCCTGATGGCTTCAGGAGAATTTTATCAAACATTTCAAAAAGAACAGACCCCAATCCTGCTCAAACTCTTCCAAAATAATAGAAGAAAAAGGAACATTATCTAACTCATTTTATGAAGCTAACATCACTCTAATACCAAAATCGGATAAAGATGATACAGGAAAAGAAAACTACAGACCAATCTCCATAATGAAAGTAGATGTTAAAATTCTTAACAAATTACTAGCATATAGTATCCAACACCACGTTAAAAGAATTATTCATCATGATCAAGTGCAATTCATACCAGGAATGCAAGGTGGTTCAACATAAGAAAATCAATCAACCTAATACAGTACATTGATGCTGAAAAAGCATGAGACAAAATCTAGCATCCTTTTCTGATTAAAAAATTTCAAAAGTTAGGCATCGAAGGAAACTTTCTCAATATCATAAAGGGCATATATGAAAAACTCATAACCAGCATCATACTTAATAGTTAGAAATGTAAAGCATTCCCCTTGAGATTCGGGAACAGACAAGGATGCCTACTGTCACCACTATTATACAACATTGTATTAGAAGTACTAGCTGGAGCAATTAGAAAAGTGAAAGAAATAAGAGGCATCCAAATAGAAAGGGAAGAAGTAAAACTTTCATTATTTGCAGAACATGATCCTATACTTAGACAACCCTGAGAAATCTACAGTAAAACTACTTGTTTGAGCTAATAAACAAATTCAGCAAAGTGGCAGGACAGAAATCAGTAATGTCTCTATACAGAAGTGATAACCTATCTGAGGTGACAACTAAGGAAAAAATTCCATTCAGAACAGCAACCAGAAGAATTATGTATCTAGGAATATACCTAACCAAGGATGTTAAGGACTTATACACAGAAAATGACCCAAAAAAATGCTAAAAGAATTTTTAAAATGACCTAAATACATGTAAAGATATTCCATGCTCATGAGTAGGAAGGTTGAATATCATCAAGATGTCAATTCTACCCAAAGTGATCTACAGATTCATTCAATGCAACACCAATAAAATTACAACAACCTACTCTGAAGGCTTGGAATAAATGGTTATCAAATTTATATGGGAGGGAAAGAGACCATGAATAGCTAAAGATATCCTTAAAGAGAAGAGAAAATTTGGAGGTCTATCAATTCCTGACTTAAAGCTTACTAGAAAGCCACAGTGGTCAAAACAGCATGGTACTGGCACAAAGATAGAAGGTCTGACAAGTGGAATAGAATTAAGAGTGCAGAGATTGACCACCAAATTTATGGACATTTGATCTTTGATAAGGCCCCCAAATCCATTGAATTGAAACAGAATAGTCTTTTCAATAAATGAGCATGGGGGAACTCGATTTCAATAACCAAAAGAACAAAAGAGGACCCCTACCTTACATCCTATACAAAAATTAATTCAAAATGGATCAAAGACCTAAATGTAAGAGCCAGAACGATAAAACTTCCTGAAAAAACTGTAGGGAAACATCTTCAAGATCTAGTAATAGGAGGTAGCTTCTTAAACTGTACATCTAAAGCACAAGCTGTGAAGGAAAAAATAGACAAGATCAAGAGCTTATGTGCCTCAAAAGACTTTGCTAAAAATGTGAAGAGGCAGCCAACTCAATGGGGGAAAACATTTGGAAGCCACATATTGGATCAAGACTTGATATCCTGTGTATATAAAGAAATTATACAGCTCGCCAACAAAAGAACAAACAACCCAATTATAAAATGAGCAGAGGAAATGAATAGGTACTTTTCTGAAGAGCAAATACAGATGGCTAAAAGCATATGAAGAGCTGCTCATCTTCATTGGCTATAAGAGAAATGCAAATTAAGATGACAATGAAATATCACCTCCTACCTATAAGAATAGCTGCTATTAAGCAAACAGGAAACTATAAATATTGGAGAGGGTGCAGAGAACTTGGAACCCTTATTCACTGTTGGTGGATATGTAAAATCATTCAGCCACTGTAGAAATCAGTTTTGGTGATCCCTCAGAAAATCAAATATTGAGTTGCCCTATGGTCTGGCAATATCAATACTCGGTATATACCCAGAAGAGTTGAGGGTATTGGCATAGACATTTGCACACCAATGTTCTTAGCAGCACTATTCACAGTTGCCAAGAGATGGAAACAATCCAGGTGCCCATCAACAGATGAGTGGATAAACAAACTGTAGTATATACATATGATGGAATATTATGCAGCATTTAGACAAAATGTAGTCCTGAAACATATGACAACATGGATGAACCTTGAGGACATAATGCTGAGTGAAATAAGTCAGAAACAAAAGGATGGATACTCCATTATTATGACTTTGATAAAACTACCAGTGTTTTGGAGTAGTAAGAAGAAAAATCTGAGTTGAGGGCATGGTAGCACCTGACAAACTTTGGGAACTGTTCTGTACCTGCTTGGTGAAGTGTGCTTTGAAAATTATTGTTTTTTATCTTTATTTTCTTTGTATATATATTTTACAACTAAAAAAAGGTTTATAATAATATTAGATAAAATAAATTCCTGAAATAAAAAATTCGAAAATATTTAGTAACATAGCTCACTACTATAGCAAAGTGATATTTGTAATAACTTTTTACTTGATAGTTCGAGAATGCACACAGTCTTGGTAGTTAATCAAATAGTATTTTAGATACTGTTTAATATTTAAAATTCAAGTAACTCTGATATCTGTATTTATAGATTTTTTGCTTCCTTGCTTTAATTTTAAATTGCTTTATGAATAAACACACTTTATGATGATTACTTAGATTTTCTTAATATGCCTAGGGCTAAGCTAACTAAGATATCCATTTTAGGTGGTTAAGATTTCCATATGTTAAGTGTAAAAATATTTGCATCCTCATATTTTCCTGAAATAAGGAAAACAGAAACTTCAGTCATTACTACAAGCAATGAGATATCACCTCACACCTGTAAGAATGGCTGCTATTAAATAAACAGGAAACTATAAATGTTTGAGATATTTGTAAGAACTTTCTACTTGATATTTTGAGAACATGCACAGTTTTGACAGCTAATCAAATGGTATCTACATTAGTTTTAAATATTTAGAATGTAAGAACTTTGCTATCTGAATATGTAGATCTTTTTCTTTGTTACTTTAATTTTAATTTGGTTTATGAAAATTACTGCACAAATACAGGCTTTATAATGATTATATGGATACTTTATTTAAATATGCCTATGGTTAAACTAACTAAGCTACCCACTGTTGATGGTTCTAAGTATGTTGTTTGTTCTCTTAAATAAAAAATATACAAAAAAATTTCAAATAAAATGAAGTTTAAAAATGATCATAGAAAATGTCCAAGGAGGTGAGGGAAAACTGGGGGTATCATTAAAACAGTTAATGAGAAACCTATGATCTTAGTAAAGAGGTAGATAGTTTAAAAAGGAATGAAACAGAAGTGCTGGAGCTTAAGACCACAGTAATCAAAATGAAAAATTCCCTAAAGGGGTTTAAGAGCAGATAAGACCTTGTAGAGAAAAAAATCTCTGAACTTGAAGACAAGAAATGAGTCAGATTGAAAAGCAGAAAGAAATATGAAAAGAGAAAATGGCATAAGACACCTCTGGGACACCATCAGGTTCATGAACATATGCATGATGGGAGCTCCAGTGGTAGAAAAAAAAGGGAAAGGATGAAAGGAATATACAAAAATAGGGACAGAGAACTTCTGAAACATTGCAAAAGCTCTGAATATCCACATCCAAATGTCCCCAGGAAATCCAAACAGGATAAAAATCACAACTAGATCTGCCCTACAAACAATTCTATTGGGGGTTCTTATCACAGAAAGGAAAGGACAGTGGGTAGCATTTCAAAGTGACATAAAGAAATAGAGACACCCAGTAAAGGTAAACATTTGGGTAATTTATTATATAGTTTTGTTTGGGATGTAACTCCACTTCTTACTTCCTATAGAAGTACTAAAATGCAAATGAATAAATGTAAACTCTGCAAGCATTCCAAGAAGGAGTTAATTCTATAAAATATTCCAAGAAGAAATAAAAGCAATCCTGTTCAAAATCTACAAAAATATTGAAGTGACAGACTACCCCTTAATTCATTCTACAAGGCCAACATCACCCCATTCTAAAGTCGGATAAAGATATCACAAGAAAAGTAAACTATAAACCAATATCTCCTGAGTATAGATGCAGAAAACCTTAACAAAATACCAACAAACTGAATGCAACAGCACAATAAAAGAATTTTACACTGTTCTCAAGGGTGCTTTATCCTTGGTATGCAAGGGTTGTTGAACATAAGAAAATCAATTAATATAATTCCACATTAAGCTAGCATAGATGCATAACAAATTAAGAAATAATATTGATGCAAATAATAACACAATGGACAGGAAAAGGAAAATTAGTGTATTATTCAAAGTTTTTACATTAAAATAAAAGTGAGGGGTGCATGGGTCATTCAGTGGAAGAATTCTTGCCTGCTGTGTGGGAGACCCAGGTTCAATTCCTGGTTCATGCACTTCCCAAAAACAAACAAGCAAAACAAACAAGCAACAAATGATGCTGCACTAATGGGATACTCACATGGAAAAAGAATGAAATGTGACCTCACCATACAGCATACAAAAAAAAAACTAAAAAATTAAAGTGATATCAGTGGACATCATTGTAATAGAAAAGAGACAGAGAAATTGTCAAAAGAAAAAAAATGGTTCTTTGAAAAGATCAATAAAATTGATAAACCTCTAGCTAGACTGATTTAGAAAAAGAGAGAAAACACAACCATTTTATCATGGAAAAAGAAAAAGAACATCACTAGAGACTTACAGACACTAAAGTAAAATTATAGGAATATTATTTTTAAAACTATGTCAATAAATGGAACAACTTACACAAAATGGACAAATTCTTTAAAACAACAAATTTGTAAAACTGACATAAAAAAGAAACAGATCATTTGAATTGCCCTACATAGAAACTAAATTTGTAATAATCTCCTCATATGGAAAACTCCAGAGCCAGATGATTTCTCTGGTTAAATCTATAAAACATTTTAGTGTGAGATGATACTAATATTAAACAAATTGTCAGAAAATAAAGGAGAGGTAATATTTACAATCTCATTTTGTGAGACAACATAACTCTGATACCAAATGCAGGCCAGGATATTGAGGAATATGGGCAATTTGGGCCATTATAAAAAAAAAGATATACAATGATTTTTTCAACATCATTAGACATCAGGGAAATGCTAATTAAAGTACCAAAATGTTATAAATTTATTAAAAATCATTGAATTGTACACTTGAAATGGCTGGATTTTATTTTCATAAAATATACTTCAATAAATTTGTTAAAGAACACAAAAACAAAATAATAAACTACATCATAATATCAAAAACAACAAAAAAGGGATATCACCATACACTTACTAGAATGGTATCAACAAAAAGACTAATGAGATCAATTTTGATGAGACATTTCATATAAAACTCTCATATATTGCTGGTAGGATTATAAAAGATTACATCTTCATTGGTAAAGATGTGCCAATTTCACATAAAGTTAAAAGATAACACTTACCCTTCAACTCAACTATTCCTCTACAAATTATTTACTAGACTAAGAGGGAACTGAAGTCAATAATCAAAGACAATCCAAAAGAGAACAAGCAGAAGCTATTCAAAGCTTGCTATAATAAGGGAATCAGTCACCATCGTCTGCCTTTGGCCAAGTTATTTAGTGGAACAAAAGGAGCACTTGAGTTATTCTCTGTTGGATGTTGGCCAATGGCCACTATTCTTACTTGCTCTTTGGGACAGTAGAAAATGGATCTATCAGGTTTCCCAGTAGAGTGACTCATAAAAGGAATGAACTCTCAGACCCACTAAAGCTTCTACTCACTCCTGCTGCTCTTTATTTCCCAATGAACAGCAAGAGGTGGACTGCCCTGACCTCAGGCCCCTGGGTTTGAAGCTTGGGAATCTGTGGGTTTATCATGATGCTTCTCTGAGCAGGTGGGACTTGCGGCTGCCTTTGGGCTGTAGAGGTTAGGGTGAGGGCCTCTGGCCTCTCTACACACCAAAACCTCTACACTCCCTTCTTCCCCAGAGGTCAGCATTTCCTTGTGCAAGCTGCAGTGAAAAGGACATTTGTCACTTTCTTTAATAACATGTGCCATGAAACCCCACCACCACCAAGATAGAGAGCCAACCATGCCTGGCTCTGGAGCTTGCAGGGTTTGAATCTGGCTATATCCCACAGTGACAGGGATAATGAGGCATCCACCGTTCTAAAAGAACTCCATCCCCTGCTATTCATGTTCTCCACTGCTTCCTTTTAAGCTGCCATTAATCTGGGCACTGGCCAGTTCCACAGTAGCAAATTCCTCCCTCTCCACCAATCCCAAATCTTAGCCTTCATTGCCTTCCCTTCCAGACACTATCACCACTTCATAGGCTAGGGACCTACAAAGCAAAGTCACTCCCAGCTTGCTAATCATCAGCCATTGTGGGAGTGAGCAGTTATGGGTATAAGGATGGTAGTTGTCTACATCCCTTAACTACATCTCTAGTCTTTCTGTTCCTGAGAAATTAGTTGACAGAGTTGTGTACAGGCTGTCTTCACTCCCACATGGGTTGCGATCAGTTTATTTTTTTTTATAGTTTTTTTTAATTAAAAAAAGAATTAACAAAACAATTAGAAATCATTCCATTCTACATGTACAATCAGTAATTCTTAATAACATCACATAGTTGCATATTCATCATTTCTTAGTACATTTGCATAGATTTAGACAAAGAAATAAAAAGACAACAGAACAAGAATTAAAACATTAATAGAAAGAAAAAAAAAACCCTATACCTCACATGCAGCTTCATTCAGTGTTTTAACATAATTGCATTACAATTGGGTAGTATTGTGCTGTTCATTTCTGCGTTTTTATATCCAGTCCCGTTGTACAGTCTGTATCCCTTCAGCTCTAATTACCCCTTCTCTTTTTTTTTTAATTAATGGAAAAAAAGAAATTAACCCAACATTTAGAAATCATACCATTCTACATATGCAATCAGTAATTCTTAACATCATCACATAGATGCATGATCATCAATTCTTAGTACATTTGCATCGGTTTAGAAGAACTAGCAACATAACCGAAAAAGATATAGAATGTTAATATAGAGACAAAAATAAAAGTAATAATAGTAAAGTCAAAACAAAACAAAACAAAAACCAATAGCTCAGATGCAGCTTCATTCAGTGTTTTAACAAGATTACTTTACAATTAGGTATTATTGTGCTGTCCATTTTTGAGTTTTTGTATCTAGTCCTGTTGCACAGTCTGTATCCCTTCAACTCCAATTGCCCATTATCTTACCCTGTTTCTACCTCCTGCTGGACTCTGTTACCAATGACATATTTCAAGTTTATTCTCGAATGTCCGTTCACATCAGTGGGACCATACAGTATTTGTCCTTTAGTTTTTGGCTAGACTCACTCAGCATAATGTTCTCTAGGTCCATCCATGTTATTACATGCTTCATAAGTTTATCCTGTCTTAAAGCTGCATAGTATTCCATCGTATGTATATACCACAGTTTGTTTAGCCACTCTTCTGTTGATGGAGATTTCGGCTGTTTCCATCTCTTTGCAATTGTAAATAATGCTGCTATAAACATTGGTGTGCAAATGTCTGTTTGTGTCTTTGCCCTTAAGTCCTTTGAGTAGATTCCCAGCAATGGTATTGCTGGGTCGTATGGCAATTCTATATTCAGCTTTTTGAGGAACCACCAAACTGCCTTCCACAGTGGTTGCACCATTTGACATTCCCACCAACAGTGGATAAGTGTGCCTCTTTCTCCGCATCCTCTCCAGCACTTGTCATTTTCTGTTTTGTTGATAATGGCCATTCTGGTGGGTGTGAGATGATATCTCATTGTGGTTTTGATTTGCATTTCTCTAATGGCCAGGGACATTGAGCATCTCTTCATGTGCCTTTTGGCCATTTGTATTTCCTCTTCTGAGAGGTGTCTGTTCAAGTCTTTTTCCCATTTTGTAATTGGGTTGGCTGTCTTTTTGTTGTTCAGTTGAACAATCTCTTTATAAATTCTGGATACTAGACCTTTATCTGATATATCATTTCCAAATATTGTCTCCCATTGTGTAGGCTGTCTTTCTACTTTCTTGATGAAGTTCTTTGATGCACAAAAGTGTTTAATTTTGAGGAGCTCCCATTTATTTATTTCCTTCTTCAGTGTTCTTGCTTTAGGTTTAAGGTCCATAAAACTGCCTCCAGTTGTAAGATCCATAAGTTATCTCCCAACATTTTCCTCTAACTGTTTTATGGTCTTAGACCTAATGTTTAGATCTTAGATCCATTTTGAGTTAACTTTTGTGTAGGGTGTGAGAGATGGGTCTTCTTTCATTCTTTTGCACATGGATATCCAGTTCTCTAGGCACCATTTATTGAAGAGACTGTTCTGTCCCAGGTGAGTTGGCTTGACTGCCTTATCAAAGATCAAATGTCCATAGATGAGAGGGTCTATATCTGAGCACTCTATTCGATTCCATTGGTCAATATATCTATCTTTATGCCAGTACCATGCTGTTTTGACCATTGTGGCTTCATAATATGCCTTAAAGTCCGGCAGCATGAGACCTCCAGCTTCGTTTTTTTTCCCTCAAGATGTTTTTAGCAATTCGGGGCACCCTGCCCTTCCAGATCAATTTGCTTATTGGTTTTTCTATTTCTGAAAAATAAGTTGTTGGGATTTTGATTGGTATTGCATTGAATCTGTAAATCAATTTAGGTAGGATTGACATCTTAACTATATTTAGTCTTCCAATCCATGAACACGGTATGCCCTTCCATCTATTTAGGTCTTCTGTGATTTCTTTTAACAGTTTTTTGTAGTTTTCTTTATATAAGTTTTTTGTCTCTTTAGTTAAATTTATTCCTAGGTATTTTATTCTTTTAGTTGCAATTGTAAATGGGATTCGTTTCTTGATTTCCCCCTCAGCTTTTTCATTACTAGTGTATAGAAATGCTACAGATTTTTGAATGTTGATCTTGTAACCTGCTACTTTGCTGTACTCATTTATTAGCTCTAGTAGTTTCGTTGTGGATTTTTCAGGGTTTTCGACGTATAGTATCATATCGTCTGCAAACAGTGATAGTTTTACTTCTTCCTTTCCAATTTTGATGCCTTGTATTTCTTTTTCTTGTCTAATTGCTCTGGCTAGAACCTCCAACACAATGTTGAATAATAGTGGTGATAGTGGACATCCTTGTCTTGTTCCTGATCTTAGGGGGAAAGTTTTCAATTTTTCCCCATTGAGGATGATATTAGCTGTGGGTTTTTCATATATTCCCTCTATCATTTTAAGGAAGTTCCCTTGTATTCCTATCTTTTGAAGTGTTTTCAACAGGAAAGGATGTTGAATCTTGTCAAATGCCTTCTCTGCATCAATTGAGATGATCATGTGATTTTTCTGCTTTGATTTGTTGATATGGTGTATTACATTAATTGATTTTCTTATGTTGAACCATCCTTGCATACCTGGGATGAATCCTACTTGGTCATGATGTATAATTCTTTTAATGTGTTGTTGGATACGATTTGCTAGAATTTTATTGAGGATTTTTGCATCTATATTCATTAGAGAGATTGGTCTGTAGTTTTCTTTTTTTGTAATATCTTTGCCTGGTTTTGGTATGAGGGTGATGTTGGCTTCATAGAATGAATTAGGTAGTTTTCCCTCCGCTTCAATTTTTTTGAAGAGTTTGAGGAGAGTTGGTGCTAATTCTTTCTGGAACGTTTGGTAGAATTCACATGTGAAGCCATCTGGTCCTGGACTTTTCTTTTTAGGAAGCTTTTGAATGACTAATTCAATCTCTTTACTTGTGATTGGTTTGTTGAGGTCATCTATGTCTTCTTGAGTCAAAGTTGGTTGTTCATGTCTTTCCAGGACCCGTCCATTTCATCTAAATTGTTGTATTTATTAGCGTAAAGTTGTTCATAGTATCCTGTTATTACCTCCTTTATTTCTGTGAGGTCAGTAGTTATGTCTCCTCTTCCATTTCTGATCTTATTTATTTGCATCCTCTCTCTTCTTCTTTTTGTCAATCTTGATAAGGGCCCATCAATCTTATTGATTTTCTCATAGAACCAACTTCTGGTCTTATTGATTTTCTCTATTGTTTTCATGTTTTCAATTTCATTTATTTCTGCTCTGATCTTTGTTATTTCTTTCCTTTTGCTTGCTTTGGGATTAGTTTGCTGTTCTTTCTCCAGTTCTTCCAAGTGGACAGTTAATTCCTGCATTTTTGCCTTTTCTTCTTTTCTGATATAGGCATTTAGGGCAATAAATTTCCCTCTTAGCACTGCCTTTGCTGCGTCCCATAAGTTTTGATATGTTGTGTTTTCATTTTCATTCGCCTTGAGGTATTTGCTAATTTCTCTAGCAATTTCTTCTTTGACCTACTCGTTGTTTAGGAGTGTGTTGTTGAGCCTCCACGTATTTGTGAATTTTCTGGCACTCCGCCTATTATTGATTTCCAACTTCATTCCTTTATGATCCGAGAAAGTGTTGTGTATGATTTCAATCTTTTTAAATTTGTTAAGACTTGCTTTGTGACCCAGCATATGGTCTATCTTTGAGAATGATCCATGAGCACTTGAGAAAAAGGTGTATCTTGCTGTTGTGGGATTTAATGTCCTATAAATGTCTGTTAAGTCTAGCTCCTTTATAGTAATATTCAGATTCTCTATTTCTTTATTGATCCTCTGTCTAGATGTTCTGTCCATTGATGAGAGTGGGGAATTGAAGTCTCCAACTATTATGGTATTTGTGTCTATTTCCTTTTTCAGTGTTTGCAGTGTATTCCTCACGTATTTTGGGGCATTCTGGTTCGGTGCGTAAATATTTATGATTGTTATGTCTTCTTGTTTAATTGTTCCTTTTATTAGTAGATAGTGTCCTTCTTTGTCTCTTTTAACTGTTTTACGTTTGAAGTCTAACTTGTTGGATATTAGTATAGCCACTCCTGCTGTTTTCTGGTTGTTATTTGCATGAAATATCTTTTCCCAACCTTTCATTTTCAACCTATGTTTATCTTTGGGTCTAAGATGTGTTTCCTGTAGACAGCATATAGAAGGATCCTGTTTTTTAATCCATTCTGCCATTCTATGTCTTTTGATTGGGGAATTCAGTCCATTAACATTTAGTGTTATTATTGTTTGGATAATATTTTCCTCTACCATTTTGCCTTTTGTATTATATATATCATATCTGACTTTCCTTCTTTCTACACTCTTCTCCATACCTCTCTCTTCTGTCTTTTCGGTTCTGTCTTTTCGGTTCTGACTCTAGTGCTCCCTTTAGTATTTCTTGCAGAGCTGGTCTCTTGGTCACAAATTCTCTCAGTGACTTTTTGTCTGAGAATGTTTTAATTTCTCCCTCATTTTTGAAGGACAATTTTGCTGGATATAGGAGTCTTGGTTGGCAGTTTTTCTCTTTTAGTAATTTAAATATATCATCCCACTGTCTTCTAGCCTCCATGGTTTCTGCTGAGAAATCTACACATAGTCTTATTGGGTTTCCCTTGTATGTGATGGATTGTTTTTCTCTTGCTGTTTTCAAGATCCTCTCTTTCTCTTTGACCTCTGACATTCTAACTAGTAAGTGTCTTGGAGAATGCCTATTTGGGTCTAATCTCTTTGGGGTGCGCTGCACTTCTTGGATCTGTAATTTTAGGTCTTTCATAAGAGTTGGGAAATTTTCAGTGAAAATTTCTTCCATTAGTTTTTCTCCTCCTTTTCCCTTCTCTTCTCCTTCTGGGACACCCACAACACATATATTTGTGCGGTTCATATTGTCCTTGAGTTCCCTGATACCCTGTTCAAATTTTTCCATTCTTTTCCCGATAGTTTCTGTTTGTTTTTGGACTTCAGATGTTCCATCCTCCAAATCACTAATTCTATCTTCTGTCTCTTTGAATCTATCATTGTAGGTATCCATTGTTTTTTCTATCTTTTCTACTTTGTCCTTCACTTCCATAAGTTCTGTGATTTGTTTTTTCAGTTTTTCTATTTCTTCTTTATGTTCAGCCCATGTCTTCTTCATGTCCTCCCTCAATTTATCGATTTCATTTTTGAAGAGGTTTTCCATTTCTGTTCGTATATTCAGCATTAGTTGTCTCAGCTCCTGTATCTCATTTGAACTATTGGTTTGTTCCTTTGACTGGGCCATATTTTCAATTATTTGAGCGTGATCCATTATCTTCTGTTGGCGTCTGCGCATTTAGACAGATTTCCCTGGGTATTGGATCCAAAAGTTAGGAAGATTTTTCTGTGAAATCTCTGGGTTCTGTTTTTCTTATCCTGCCCAGTAGGTGGCGCTCGTGGCACACGTTTGTCTGCGGGTCCCACCAGTAAAAGGTGCTGTGGGACCTTTAACTTTGGAAAACTCTTGCCGTCCAGGAGGTTCGCTAGCCGAAGCGGCTTGGAAGAGTTCTAGCCGGCCCGGGGTCCGAACGCAGGGAGGGTTGCTGGCCGCCGCAGCCCGGGAAAGCACCCGTCCGAATTTCCTAGTCGGCCCGGGCAACAAGCGTGGCGGGAGGGCGCCAGCGGCAGCGGCCCGCCCGGGAGAGTGCACGTTCCCGGGGAGTCACGGGTTTGGAAGGGGCCTCCCCCGCCCGTCACCGTTCTCCGCAGCCTGGGGATTTCCGATCCAATTCTCTCAGTTGGTCTGGGGGGCCGCGCGTGGTGTGGGCACCAGCCGCCGCAGTTTCAGGGGACCGCCTCTCCAATTCTCCCAGCCGGCCCGGGAAGGGGGAAGGGAGTTACTCCGGCCGCTTGCCGCCCCGCCCGGTGAAGCCCGCGTGCCTCGGCGATCTCACCCAAGTGGCTTCTCTCAGCCAGCCAGCTGTTCCAGGATGGGGTACGCTGTCTTTTTTATCTCTGTTGTGGCTTTGGGCGCTGTTCTGTATCGTTTCTACTCCCCTAGTAGCTGTCCTGGAGAAGAAACTAAGATCCGCGCGTCTTACTAAGCCGCCATCTTCTCCGGAAGTCCCCTTATTTTTTTTTTTTTTATTTTTATTTTATACTTTCATGTTTTGGTACCCAATGACATTGCTTCTATTCAACACACATTTCCCATATGAAACCAGCCCAGGCTCAGTGACAGTTCCAACCCTTCTGACCAGCAAAGGGACCTCATCAAAATCTGCCTTCCTACCTTACCAACCAACCCTGAAATCTTAATCAGGCACCCCCTAAACTTGCCCTTTGGGATAACCCAGAAGCTCCAAATGTTCCAGGAGAGCATGGTTTCAAAAGAGTTTGGGACCAGTGCTCCTTAAGCTTATCCCTTCCCACCCAGCATCCCCTCCTGCAATACGTTTCCTCTAGGGATCAAACACATAATAAAGAGAAGGTTAGAGAGAGGGAAACGTGCAACTTTTAAAACTTTGTAAAAAAAACTTTCAATGTGAGAAATGGGGAGGTATTTGGAGGGTTTTCATAGAGAATGGATATGATCAGATATATTTAACAGGGTTACTGGGTTCTGAGAAAGGGTTTATGGAAATAGGGGAAGAAGCAAATATATACTAGGAAATTTAGCCATAATCCAGGTGGGCAGGGATGGTAGACTGAACCAAGGTTGTGGAAGTGAATTAGGGAGTACGCACCTATGGCTGGCAGCTTGCACCTGCTGAATTAACAGTTAGCCAAATCTATGATGGACCTTTTGGACAGTGCTTTCTGACTCTTAGATATGGTTGTATGCACTTTTCTCCCCACCTCATCTCCAAAACCCTCTCCTCCAACTAAAACCAGAAGATTAAAGTATCCAAGGCAAATGAAGAAATATAAGATTTAAGTTAACAAATACAGAACTAAAGGAGAAATGGCACAGAGGGTTTGTTACAAGCAACAGAAGCTAACTCAGGTTGGCTTCAACAAGAAAGGAATTTATGATAACAATTTTGTGTGTATTGAAAATTTGCCAGGGATGTATGGAGAACCAGATTCTATGAACATGACCAGGATCAAAGCCAACAACCACGTGGCATAACTCATCTAGTGAGGACATCTCTGCCTCTACCTCTGTAATAGATGGAATCATGTCCTCCACAAAGACATGATCAGTCCTAACCCCCTGTCTGATAGGATTAACACACTTGCAAATAGGATCTTTAATGATACAATTAAGATGAGGCTAAGCTATATCAAGATGGTCCTTTGTCCAATATGACTTGGTATCATTGCATATAAAGGAAATGTGGACGTATTAGAAGTGAGATGAAGGCAAAAGGAGACAGATCACCATCTGAGAGAGGCAGAGATTGAATTTGCATTGCCAGAAAGATATCACCAAAATGCTAGACTTTAGAGAAGGCCTGCTGGTACCTCAACTTTAGATGTCTAGCCTCCAAAAGTGTGAGAGAATGTTGATTTACCCAACCAATCTGTGTTATTTGCTATATCAGTCCTAGAAAACAAGACAACTACCAAGTAAAAACATTAAAGTTTTTAAAAGCCAACACCAACACTTCTAGCACTGGACACTGATTACAACACCAGAATCCCTGTCACTACAGCCCTAGGAAGTCAATAAGAAGGAATATTCCAAGTATTTACTATATATTTATCTATCCACCCATCCATTTATCTAGAACAAATACTATTAGTCTGACAGTATCACTATTCATTCCCCATTGATCCTGCTTAACTAGAGCTGACTAAACCCTTATAATTTCCAGGTATTCAAACAAACAAATTATCTTTAGTGTTTCAGTTAGTTTGAAATGTGTCACTTGCACAGAAAAGAATCTGAAATAAACAACTATTTGGTAAAAATTGCACATAAAACTTTGTAATTGAATATTTGGACAACAGACGTAAATAGAAATAGTTGACAAGGAAATGGGTTAATAAAATTGAAATGATTATAGATTCATTCTTATTACCCTCCATCTGTGAGAGCTATTATAACTTTTATATATTCTTAAATTTTCCTTAGTTTCTAAGCATTGGATTCTTTCTAGTTTGTGTAGGAGGAACACAAACATTTAACAAAAGAAGAAAGAAGTCCTGCTGTATTTTGAAAAAATATTTTTAAATTCCATGCAAGGCAGTTTCTATTCATTCCTGGAAATGAACTTGCTTTAACATACATATAATGTCAATGTGTAGAAGAAAGAATAGATTTTAAAACTTAAGTTATTTATAAAATATAATGTGGTAAAGTAATGAAGATTAAATAAATATAATAATTTCTTAAAATTAAGGCTCAGTTAAGGTTCTGACCTAGTGTTGATATCATCACACACACACACATACACACACATTTGCTAGTGTGCTCTAAGAGTTCTAGGAAACTAGCTTAAACTTAAATAGTGCCTTAAAATGAGTATAAGAATTTTATGAGTTATTTCCTATTAATTACCAAAAAATGAAAATGGACACTTACCTCCTCCCTCTCATCATGCCACTAAAATGATAGAGTAAAGAGAATGCTACAGGGTTTACATGCAAGGATAAGTAGAAGTGGCAAGGAGACAATCACAATAAACCTTTGAAAGCAAGAATGCAGATTATCAGAGCAGATGCAGTCCATCCAAATGAGGGAATAATACAATAAGATGTGCAATCACCAAAATACGGTATTCAATATATGAAAGAAACAAATGGAATTGCTGAGATGAAGGTAAAGGGCAATTCAACATTGTAGCAAGAGAAAGGAAGGCTCTGAGAAGAATGGACATCTCCAGCAAGAATCTCCTTATCTATTAGGCAGAGTATGCTCAGTGTCTAGGGTCGATAGTATTGTAAGGGATACACAGAATTTTTCACTTAATATCTTTTTTAACTTTTTGATTGTATAATATAACATATATACAAAGCAAAGAAAGAAAAAAGCAATGATTTTCAAAGCACTCTTTAAGAAGTGGTTACAGGACACATCCGAGAGTTTGTCATGGGCTACCATACCATCCTCTAAGATTTTTCCTACTAGCTGCTCTAAAATATAGGAGGCTGGAAGGAATAAATATTTTTTTATCATCACAATAGACTTTTTTTCTTTTTCATGAAAAATAACATACACACAAAAAGCAGTAAATTTCATAGCACAGCACAACAATTAGTTGGAGAACAGATTACAGAGTTTGGTATGGGTTACAATTGCACAATTTTAGGTTTTTACTTCTAGATGCTCTAATGTACTGGAGACTAAAAGAAATATCCATTTAATGATTCAGCAATCACATTCATTTGTTAAACCCTACCTTCTCTATAAGTCCACCATCACCTTTGATCTTTCTATCCCACTCTTTAGGAGTATTTGGCCTATGGCCATTCTTACTTTTTCATGTTGGAAGGGGCTGTCAATATTATGGGGTAAGGAGATGGAACTACCTGATGTTCTGGAGAAGCTGGACCCTCTAAATTTCAGGATTTATCTGGTCCATGGACCCATATGGAGGTTGTTGTTTCTGGAAAGTTACCTTAGTGCGTGGAAGCTTTGTAGAATCTAATATCTTGCCCTAGAAATCCTTCAAGATTGACTGGAATGGTTTTGGTTGGGGGTTGGCAAGTTATGATAGGTAGTGATGTCTAACTGAAGTTTGTATAAGAGTGGCATCCAGAGTAGCCTCTCAACTCTATTTGAACTCTCTCAGCCACTGATACTTTATTAGTTACACATCTTTTCCCCCTTTTGGTCAGGATGGAATTGTTGACCCCATGGTGCCAGGGCCAGATGCATCCCTGGGAGTCATCTCCCATGCTGCCAGGGAGACATTCACCCCTGGATGTCATGTCCCACATAGAGGAGAGGCAATGGTTTCTCTTACAGAGTGGGGCTTAGAGAGAGTGAGGCCACATCTGAGACAGAACAGGTCCTCCAGAAGTAATTCTTATGCATACTTATAGGTAGATTAAGCTTCTCCACTACCTACACAAGCTTCACAAGGGTAAGCCTCAAGATCAAGGGCTTGGCCTATTGCTTTGAGTGTCCCTCTTGTTTGAGACAGTATCAGGGGATTCCCTGATGACAAAGTTTAATATTTCTTCCTCGAGGGACTTTGCCAATACTTTTTGATTATCTGCTTAATATACTCTAGGATGTATTCAGGCATTACAATAATCTATACAGGATTAAAGGGCCTCTTTCTTATTCTGGGCTCCCTGTGTTTCAATTGTTCAAATGAGCTATACAGACATGTTGACTTAGATCATGTTCTACAGCAAATTTAGGCTCTGGATAAAATAAGCCTTTCTTCCTTTGGTCTCAAAGAGTAGGTGCAGTTTAAAATACAGACACTATCTTCCTTACCCCTGTGTTCTGAATTACTTTAACCAAGACCTGATCAGTGTCATTCTTATCTCTATATACCAGGATATTGATATATAAAATAGCCTCTCAAAACCCAGAAATAATAATTACCCCTCCAGACTAAATGTATCTGCTATAGGAGTTTACAATCTAGGCCCCTATCTTCTTATAAGCATTTTCTAAAGGAGACTGTACAATAATTGTTCTTTTGTTTCTGGATTATTTTGCATCGACCTCATCTTTTTTATTTTGAATAATACACTTTATTTTTTGGCACTCAAAATAAGGTACACTCATTATAAAGCCTGTGTTTATACAGTAAGTTGCATAAAGCAATTTAAAACTAAGGCAAACAGGGAAAAAAATCTACTGATACAAACATCAGCATTTCTTGAATTCTAATATTAAATGCTAAGAGAAATACCTTTTGATAAGCTATCAAAACTATATACAGTCTCAAAACATCAAGTAGAAAGTTATTAGAAACATCAAATTTATCTATAATAATGACCTATATTACTGAACACATTTTCAAGATTTTGGTTTCAAGAAAATACAAAACTAGAAATATTTTTACAATTCACACATGAAAATCTTATCTTTTATTATATAATATTTAATACCTGTTTTATCTAATATTAACATAGCTACTTGTGCTTTCTTTGGGTTACAGCTTAAATAGAGCATCTATTTCCATCTTTTCACTTTCAATCTTTTATATCCTTGGATCTAAGATAAATCTCTTGTGAGCAGCATATAGTTAGATCATATTATTTAACTTGTTCTGTCAATCTGTATCTTTTAATTAATGAGTTTAGTCCATTAACATTCAAAATTATTACTATAAAAGCAGATCTTAGGTCTAGCATTTTATCATTTATCTATCTTATCCTTTGTCTATAAATACAAATATTAGAGTTTCTTAAATTCTAAATATTAAAAAAACTAACTTAAATACCATTTGATTATCTTTCAAAACTGCGAGGGTTCTCAAAATATCAAGTAGAAAGTTATTATAAAATGAACCTTGGGCGGGCCGCGGTGGTTCAGCGGGCAAGAGTGCTTGCCTGCCATGCCGGAGGACCTCGGTTCGATTCCCGGCCCGAGCCCATGTAAAAAACAAACAAACAAACAAAATATAATAAAAACAAGAAAATGTTTAAAGATGTTTCCCTTTCTTCCTCCCTTCCTTCCTTCCATCCTTCCTTCCTTCTCTCTGTCTTTCCTTCCCTTCCTCCCTCTCTCTTTAAAAAAAAAAAAAAAAAAAAAAAAAATGAACCTGGCTATAGTAATGACCTATATTGAGGCACAATTTCAAGTTTTTTATTTCAAGAAAATACAAAGATATAATTTTTCTATAATTAATGTAAGAAAATCTTAACCATCAAAAATGGCTATCTTGGTTAGCCTACCCACAGGCATATTGAATAAATTATAATCATTGTAAAGCCCATGTTTTTACAGTAAGTTTCATAAATCGATTTAAATTTCAGGTAAACTAGGAAAAATATAGAGATAAAGATAAGAGTTTCTTGAATTCTCAATATTAAACCCTAACAATTACCATTTGATTAGCTATCAAAGCTGTGTATATTCTCAAAATATTAAGTAGAAAGTTATTAAAAACATCAATTTTGCTATAGTAATAACCTATGCTACTGAAGGTTTTCAAGTTTTTGATTTCAGGAAAATATAAAGATACGAAGAACCAAGAGGAATTAGTCAATAGGCTACTTTTAATTAATAGTGAAGTATATGATATAACAATGCAATATGAATTCTTCATAATAGGATACTAGAGAAAGTGTTATACAATAGAACAAATATAAATAATTTAAATAAATAATCAATAGAATAAGTAAATAAATAGAAAAGATATCATTTTATTAACAACTATTATGAATTGCTAAAACAGCATATATTAGAGAATGGTGCTAGTTAATATGTTGAGAAAAGAACCTTGAGAATATTTGAAAATTTATTCCCAGAGGATTGCACATAAAAATATGAAGACTGTCTTTCATTATTCTTTTCAATGCATACAGCTTTCCAACAATCTCTCATACCACTATGTTGTATACTAATTCACTCATGGTTGAGCTCTGTGATTTTTAATATAAGGGAACAAAGAAAATGGAAAAAATCCTAACCAAAAAACCAAATAAACTAATTCTTTCCTCAAACAAGTATCAAAAATTTATGTATGTATGAGAAAATTAGGATGTATGAAGAATCCATATCACTTTACAGAAATAGGAAGTTTTCATTGACGTCATATAGGGAAGAACAGTAATACCCAATAAAGGCAGAGAAGAATTATGATGAGGGTATTAGTGAGCAGTGAGATACAAGCCAAAATTATGAGACCACTGAAGTCTCCTACCTATAGAATTCAAGGCAGTTTCAGATATCCCAGGGACTGAAATGGATCTGGGGACCCAGGAGATACACTCAAATATTGTCTAAGATACAGAAAACAACTTTTCTGGAGGAAATTTTAAACCATATTGCAAAAGCATGTTCCTTATGTACCCTCTTTCTAGGGGCACACATTCATATTTGAAACTCTGGGTAGTAGATAAATAATAAAAACTATCATTTGTTGTGTGCTAATATGGGCCAAGAACATGGTTTAGGCCATTTAACACTTCCACAAATATTTATGGAATGTTTTCTATGTGCCAGGCCTCGGGGCTTAATGTGAATAAAAAAGATATTATGTTGCCCTTCACAGAGTTTATGGGCTAATAACTTATAGAATTAGTACTTACATAATGAAAGGAGGAAATAGGTAATAAGACCAAACTTGGGAGGGAAGGTATCAGAGAGAAGTCACTACTAAGCCCCCCTAGATGTAGTTATTTGAAAGGAAAAGTCAGAACTCACAGGGTAATCTGCAGACCCAGGCAGATCCAAGCAGAAAGAATGGGACCACAGATGGCCAGCTAGTGAAGTCTATCAAAGGCCATTGCCTCTGCCTGTGATGATAGACTAGAAGTCTCTTGTTGGTCAGCATGGAAGGCAAACAGGAGAAAGAGCTAGAAGTAAAACAAAGGAGAACAAGCACAAGCTTAAACCCCAGCACGTATGCATCTGTCTCTTGCTGTATCTAACCAGGACATACAGAGTAATGGCTTGTACTTCACTTCCACATTCCAAATATTGCACAGATTTCTCCTTTAACAGGTTCTAAAATGGAATAAAAAAGGAAATGTAGTTGCTGTTTAGGCAAGTTGACACAATACAAAACTAGCTCAGGCCAGGGTTTGTCAAATTAGCATCACCCACACCCATTTACCCACATTTCACTTCCAGCCACAAAAGCTTGGTTCTCCCTAATGTGATGTAACTATGCCTCAAACAATAAGACATCCCAACCCTTTCCCCAAAAGAGGACATCAAATCCCATATATCACTTTATCTTTGAGAGGATATTCATTCCTTTTCTAACTGAGTTAAACTCCTCTTTTAGTATCCTGAGAAATAAATCCTAAAACTATCAACACATTTTTGTTCACTATTTAAAAAAATTTTTTTTTATTATATGAGAGTGGGACAGGGGGAAATAAACAAGTAGAATTGGTATTATATAATACATACACATAGATTCATGTCAAATTAAAGAAGAAATGCTCATAATTTCTGTAGTCCTCACTTCTATGGCTGATCACGTGATTGTAGCCAGCATTTTTATAACTTCCTTCTCCCACTATGTGTTACATAATTCCCTTGTCCTCAGTTTGTTCAGGTTCCTTATTGGTGGGTGACACAGACATTCACTCCTAACAACAGAGCCCCAAAATATATGAAGCAAATACTGACAGATTTGAAAGGAGAAATTGACAGTTACACATATATTAACAGTACAGGACTTTAACATAACACATGCAGTAATGGGAAGAACATCTAGTCAGAAGAATAATATGGAATTACAGTACTAAAATGTACACTAAACCAATTAGACCTCACATAAATACATGCAGTATATATAATCAGTATTATATATATAATATTTATATAATTTTGAACCCAACAAAAAAATACATATCCTTCACAAAATGCACTTTGATCATTCTATAAGAAAGATCATGTGATGCTTCAGGTTCATAAAACAAGTCTCAATAAATTAAAAATTTGGAAGTCATACAATTTATATTCTCCAACCAAAACAGAGTGAAGCTAGAAAAGGGGGAATTCATGAATGCGTGGCAATTAAACAACATAAAACCAGTGGGTTAAAGAGAAAATCAGAAGGGAAATTAGGAAATTTCTTGAGGCAATTGAAACAAAAATTCACCATATAAAACTTATGGCATACTGGGAAAGCAATGCTGAGAGGAAAATTTTTATTCTTACTTCAAATCAGAAACTTAAGCTCAAATGTGGAAAAACTAGAAAAGAAGGGCAAAAAGCAAACAAACAAACAAAAAAAAACACCAAAGCAACAGAACAAAGGAAGTAACAAAGACTAGAGAGGAGATAAATGAAATAGAATGTTAAAAAACAAAGAATGGTTCCTTGAAAAGATACATAAAATTGACCAAACTTTAGCTGGACTGACAATGTAAAAAGACAGTGATATAAATTATGAATGCCAGAAATGAAAAGGGAATCATTCTAGGGACCCCACTGAAATAAAAAGGACTATATGATAATACAATGAACAACTGTATATTAACAAATTAAATACCTAGATGAAATGGGCAAATTCCTAGAAATACACAAACTACCTACATGGACTCAAGAAGAAATGAAGTTCTCGATAAAACAATAGGTATAAAGAGAATGAATCAATAATAAAAATCCTCAACAAAGAGAAGCCTAAACCAGATGGCTTCACAGGTGGATTCTACCAAATATTCCAAGAAAATTTAATTCCAATTCTGCTCAAACTCTTCCAAAAAAATTGAAGAGGAGGAAACAATCCAAACTTATTCAATATGGTCAAAATCACCCTCATTCCAAAGGCAGATTAATATACCACAAGGAAGGGAAAACTGCAGACCAATACCTCTTATGAATACAGATGCAAAAATCCTCAACAGAATACTAATTTATCGAATCCAATGACATATTAAAAGGATTGTCCACCATGAGCATGTGGGATGTATTCCAGGTATGCATGGTTTATTCAACATGAGAAAATAAATTAATGTAATACACTACATAAATGTAATTAAGGGAAAAACACATGATTATCTCCATTAATGTGAAAAAGGCATTAGACAAAATACAGAACCATTTATTGATAAAAATTTTTTCAATCAAATATTTAAAAACTAAGAATAGAAGGAATCTTCCTCAAAATGATAAAAGTAATATATGGGGAACCCACAGCTAACATCCTACTTAATGGTGAAAGATTGAAAGCCTTCACTCTGAGATCAGTAAAAAGACAAGGATGCCCACTGTCTGAAAGAAGTGTTGCTCAATGTATGGGAGTTGTTTAAACACATGATTTAGTAACCAATGAAAGTACAGTTGTTCTAAGTTACTATAAATCTGGTTTTAACCATATAAATAAACTGCTTTACCATGTCATTGCTGGGAATTATCAACACTATTGAATATGTACGTCTATGTGTGCAGCATGTGGCAAATTCCTGGGCCCTCCAGTTGAGAACCTACAGTGTCTGCGGTAGACTTGGTCTCTATGATAAGGAAAAGCTCTTACAATGGACATGCACAATGTCACCAGATGCTCCTAAAACAACCCTCACCCCAACTCCATGGTCACTCTTCCTATAGAAGGAAGACAGCACATCTGTAGCTGTAAGAAAGAACTGTCCATGGAGAGTCTGTTTGTAGGAGTTCAAGTGCAATTTGATCAGTTTCTCATCACTCCACTGAGTTGATAATTAGCCTTTAAAACAAGTGGGAAAAAATAAATCAGAATCTAGAGAGATTTAATTATGTCATATGTGAATCTTAGATGAGCAGTTCCTTCATCACAAATGTAGTTGTTTTGGCAAGGCATTATAAAAATTGTCCAGAAAGACCCAATTTTAGCCATGACAAGAAGTGAACAGAACTGGTGAGTGAGTATTGACAAATGGTCAACAACAAAAACAACAAAATACAAAACCCATAATTTAAAATTTTTATAATATATGAAATTTATTCCTAAAGAAGCCATCTGCATTTTAACAATACAGGTTGTAACCTGCACTCAACACTTAAAGTACCATTGGGAGAAAGGAAAAAAAAATGAAAGGAAAAGGCCATCAGCAATTTTGGCAATAAGCATGATCTATTGCAAACATTTTTAAATTAAATGTACACCACTAGGAATAAAAAGCTACTTCAAAGAGCATATGTGTGGGTGGGAGGTGGTAGATGGAGTTGCAGGGGGGGATGGAGAGAAAATTGCAGAGCAAGTCCAGTCTGAATATTTGGGTAAAAGAGCTTTGGAAAGTATAAAGCAGTTAAAGCATCTAGATTGCAAGCCAAAACATAATGGGACAAATTCCAGGACAAGAGCCACAAATGTTATGGGTATGCTGTGTCCTGGGCCAGACAGAAGGGAGTTGAGCTGGCAGTTCAATGTGATGATGGTGAACATTGCATTTCCAGCAGTTAGCAGGAAAGGGAACAAAAGCCCTAGGGAAGGGAAGTTTGAAAAGACAATTTGGCAACAAAATGGTTGCCTTGTGGGGATATTTTCTGTTTTAAGAGCCCTAAGAATTGCCATAGGTCTTTAGTTCCATGAAGATGTTGGTTGCTTTTAATAAAGTTTTGTTTGGGTGTAAATTTTCAGATTAGAAAAATAACACCAAAAAAAGGAAACTGTGGGTTGGTTTTTTTAAAAAAATGATTAAAAGCACAAACTTTGCATAAGTACACATTTAAGTGCTTGAATAGCTTTTCCCTAAAAGGGGGAGTGTGCTAGAGAGAACTATCAGTGAAGCCCCAATCTCCACTGCCATCTCCTACCTACTGGTAAATGAAGATTTGAAGCATAGGTGCAGGTCTAGCTGTTAGGCTACACCCCAACATAACTTCCAAGAGGGCCCTTGAAAAACCAAATCTACCCCTGCTCACATAGAAGTCCCATGATTGTCCTTCCGTCCACCCTCAGGCAACTGCATTCCTGTTATAGCTCCCCTTATTCAATCTCCACCCTCTGGAAGTTACAGCCCCAGCAGCTACAATCTTGCAACAGCTCCCCTTATCCAACATCACCCTCTCCAGTAGTTACAGGCCTGGAAACTACAAGCTTATGATAACTCCCTGCTTCAACTGCCAATTTCTCACTTCCAAGCTAGACAATGAAATCCACTTTCCTTTCCCTAACCCAAGCAACCAGCTTATATAAGCTGTACCCCTTCCCCTGCTGTGGTAGTTAGATTCAGGTGTCAACTTGGCCAGCTTAAGGTGCCTAGTTCTATTGCTGTGGACATGAGCCAATGGCATGTGAAGCTCATCTGTTCCTGAATGCATCACAGTCAGCTAGGAGGCGTGCCTGCTGCAATGAATGATGTTTGATTTAATTGGCTGGTGCTTAAATGAGAAAGTTCAATGTAGCACAGCCAAAGCAGTTCGGCCTACCTCATCTCAGTGCTCATAGCTCAGCCCACACCTTTGGAGATACAGAAAGGAATCACCCCAAGGAAAGTTGTTGGAACCCAGAGGCCTGGAGAGAAGGCCAGTAGAGATCACCCTGTGCCTTCCCACATAAGAAAGAACCTCAATTGAAAATTAGCTGCCTTTCCTCTGAAGAACTCTATGTTAACTAAATAAATTCCCTCTTAATAAAAGCCAATCCATCTCTGGAGTGTGTTGCATTCCAGCAGCTAGCAAGCTAGAACACCTGCTCAGGGCTGTTGCCATCTTAGGCATCTGCCTGCTGGTGCATAGTCTCACAATAAAGCACCTTTAATCAAGTTTTAGTCTCTCCTCCTCCCTCCTGGTCAAGAAACCTATCGTTTTGGTGCAGAAACCTGTGACTGGCTTTGGAAACAAAACCTCCATAGGAGAGGATGGAGCCCACTTGCTTGACTTCAGTATCAACACCAGCAAATCATCTCAGGGTAAGGAAAAACACTGTCCTCTTTTCTATCTGGCACACTTTCTCTGTTTCCAGGACAACACATCTGCAAATCCTAGCACTAGGAAAGAGCTGCCCCTGCTGGGTCCAGAACCCTAGGAGTGAGTGAGACTGTGGAAACACCTACATCCACTCCTTCACATACTCACTGGTACTTAAAAACTCTCAAGGGGTATGCCCTCTTGGTGGTTTCTAAGTCATCTAAGAGTGAGAGTTTCTCCTTACCCTATCCACTATCATGGGAAATTGGTAGTCCTTTGTCTTGTTGCTGATTTAAGACCTAGGAGATTAGTTTTCTATTGCAATACTGTCTGGCTACAGTATAAATAACAGATCAGTTTTCGCCAGAAAATGGAATGCTTGACCCACAAATACCTCTAAACCTTAACAACCACTGTCAGCATCTTGGCAAGAGAAATGAAGTCCCATATATCAAAGCCTTCTTTGGCTTATGTAGGTGCCCCCCCTCTCTCTACCAAACATGTTCCATGTATCAAATCCTTCTCCTTTGCCTCCCAGCTCTTCCTTTCATCCTGCCAAAAACATTCTCCTTAACTCCCCTCCCCACCTCCCTATGCAGCATCTTCTGGCTGAGCTGCAGCTCCTGAAAATAACACTCTCCCATCCCCTTCCCCAATATCCAGAATAAAATACAAATAGCCTTAAAATATGAATAAATGAATAAAATCTAATCAGATTTTAGTAAGTAAAATGAAAAATCTTAAAAAATAATATAGAAAAATTTTCTTAGACTTAAGCTTGGGACAAATTAAACAATTGCAGTATATTTTTGAGAATTTGGTGAACACGGTGAATGTGGCAATGTCTGTTTGCTTTCTCTCCAGGCTTCTTGTTTCACAAAGCTCCCCCAAGGGCATTTTCCTTCATCTCCAAAGGTCTCTAGCTATGTGGGCTCTCGTGGTTCTTGTGGCTCTCAATCTTTTCTCAAAATGTTTCCTCTTTTAAAGGATTCCAGTAAAATAATCAAGACCCAACCTGGCATGGGTAGAGTCAGATTTCCCTATAATCAAAGGTTAATACCAAAAACCTTAAACTGTGGAATCATAACCCATATCAAACTCTGAAATATGATCTACAACTAATTGTGGTTCTATGCTTTGAAATGTATTGCTTGTTTGTATACATGTTATTTTTTCACAAAAAAAAGAAAAAAGTCTATTATGGTGATAAAAAAATATTTAAGCCTTCTAACCTCTTATACTCTGGAGCAGCTAGAAGGAAAAATATGAGAGGAATATATAGTAGCCCATGACAAACTCTGGAATCTGTCCTGTAACTATTAGTTGAAGAGTGCTTTGAAAACGATTGCTTTTTTATTTCTTTGCTTTGTGTATATGTTATACTATACAATAAAAGAGTTAAAAAGAAAAACATAAAAGAAGAAAAATAAAAATTCAAGGAATTAACTGTTCACCTGGAAGAACTAGAGGAAGAACAGCACTTTAACCCCAAAGTAAACAAGAGAAAGGAATTAATGAAGACTAGATCAGAAATAAATGAAATTGAAAATACAAAAACAATAAAATCAACAAAACCAGAATTTGATTTTTTAGAAAATCAACAAAATTGATGTTCCCTTAACTAGGCTGACAAAAAGAAAAGAGATAGAGGGGATGCAAATAAATGAAATCAGAAATGGAAGAGGGGACATAACCACTGATCCCACCAAAATAATGTAGATAATGCTTGCAGATGACATAATACTCTATGTCTAAAATCCTGAAAAATCTTCAGCAAAGCTGTGAGAGCTAATAAATAAAGCAAAGTGGCAGATACAAGATCAATGCTTAAAAATCAGTAGTGTTTATATACATTAGGAATGATCAATCTGAAAAGGAAATCAAGAAAAATATTCCACCAATCAAATGAATCAAATATTTAAGCATAAATGTCACTAAGGACATAAAAGACCTGTACACAGAAAACTATAAGAAATGGCTAAAGGAAATCATCAAAAACCTAAATAAATGGAAGGGCATACTGTGTTCATGGATTGGAACACTAAATTTAGTTTAGATCCCAGTTCAACCCAAATTGATTTTATACATTCAATGTTATGCCAATTAAAGTCCCAACAAATTTTTTTTAATGAAGGTTAATACCCACAACTGGGTATGTCACATCTCTGTGGAGATAATCTAATCAAGCTTCTAACCTACAGGCTAACTGGGGATTAAAAGAAACAGCTGCCTCCACAAGATGGAACAGGATTAAAACATAGCTTTTTTATGACACATATTCTTTCAATCCAGCACAGAAGGTGATAGAATGCTTAACAGAATGAATTTTGTTTGTTATAGTCATTGTTGACTACAAATCCTGAATGGATGCAGAAAGTATAGAGTTGGCAGAAGTGAATTTTATATGTCGAGAGTTGTAAAAGGTAGTTTATGAAAGTGTATTCTGTCTGTCATAGTCAGTGCTGACCAAAATTTATTAAATCTGTTTATCATATATTTCAGAAAGAAAGCTTTTGTATCAAGGCAGGTATTCCTTTTCCCCCTGCTAAAATAACAGGAATTGGTTAGTCTGTTCTTAATGTAAATTTTTTAAAAACTTCTTTTCTTAACCATCTGAGTACTTTGTTTAGAAAACAAAGATTTCACATCAAAATAATATTCTTATTAATATTCCCATCCATTTCATCCTTTATTTCAGAAGATACATGTCTTCTCACTGTTCTGGGAAAAATTATAATTTTTTCTTTCACCTCTAATAAGCAAGGTGCTAAAATAATTTAACCTATTGCATAGGAGGTGTTTGGTAAATATTACAGTGTTTATAAAGATTTTCTGTCCTGTTGCTTGTTAAATTTGTATAGGTAAAATAATATTATTTATATATTTAAAAATGGGGCAAATTTCCTAAAAGTCTGATAATGTCTCACTGTCCATTTATATCCTAAAAATAATCTGTAAGATATTAAACAATGATATGGTGCTGTTAGTCATAGCTTTAATTATTCCTACAAAGCTACAGATCATAGAATATGCAAATTATCATTGCACTGCTTTGCTCTAATACTTCTCTAAAAGTATTTGTGATGAGCCGTAAGTCAGAACCCCATCTGTAACAAGGAAAATCTTTTTTTAAAGGCAGGATAAATATATATTTTATCTGTTAATTAACATAACTGGTAAATGTGTAAAAGTAAAACAGAACAAAAGCTGTGCTATGGTTTGCTAATATAAAACAACTATCTAATGTTTTATTTCTAATAGTAGCTTCATTTTAAAACACTTATAAAAATTAAAGCTCAGATTGTAAGCTTAAACTGTTACCTTTAAATTCTAAAATGCTTTACTCTTTATATAACTAGTGTCAGATTGTAAGCTTAAACTGTTACCTTTAAATTCTAAAATGCTTTATTCTTTATATAACTAGTAGTTCTCTGGAACTTTAAGTGTCTGACACCAAAAACTCAGATTTAGTTCTCCAGCTCTGAAAGTCAGCATGGATCCATACAGCAACTGTTAAAAAAAAAAACTGAAAAAGGTCAAACTCTGATTAAAGATATGGTGAAATTAATTTGGTTAAAACTATGGCAATCAATATAAAAAGTAAAAATATATTGTCTGTATTTTAAAGCTTTAACTTTTTGTGAGATAAAGAGAAAAATGTTTATTTTATCCAAAATTTAAGTTTTAAGTAGCAGACAGTATCTAATTTAATCTGTATAATCAGTTTATTTAAACAATCTAACTCCACTTTATTTAATATAAAACCTGGAATAAAGAATAAAATCTTAATACTCTGTACAAATGAATGTTATGTAATGATGCATTTTAGAATATTTGGGGCACAAAATGAAAAATGTTTGCAAAGCCCCTTGAGGGTACTAGAAAAAAATAGAACTTTTAAACTTCCCCACCTGGGGAATTCCTGACATTTTATTAAGCAAGAGGCACCCCAATTTAATAAGCCAATACCTTAATTTTGGGGTTTGCCCTTATGAAACTTATTTCTTTAATAGCAAACTGAACCTACTTATGATTAGTGCCTGAGTCAGTTTCAGAAAATCTCTGCTATTGCTCAAATGTGGTCTCTCTCTAAACCAAACTCTGAACTTCCCCCCCAACATGGGTGTTCTAGTTTGCTAGCTGCCAGAATGCAACACACCAGAGATGGATTGGCTTTTAGTAAAAGGGGATTTATTTTTGTTGGTTCTTCAGAGGAAAGGCAGCTAACTTTCCACTGAGGTTCTTTCTTACGTGGAAGGCACAAGATGGTCTCTGCTGGTCTTCTCTCCAGGCCCCTGGGTTCCAACAACTTTCCCCAGGGTGACTTCTTTCTGCATCTCCAAAGGCCTGGGCTGAGCTGCTAGTGCTGAGATGAGGAATGCTGAGCTGCTTAGGCTGTGCTACATTGCGCTCTCTCATTTAAGCACCAGCCAATTAAGTCAAACATCACTCATTGCAGCAGACACGCCTCCTAGCTGACTGCAGATGTAATTGGTAACAGATGAGGTTCATGTACCATTGGCTTATGTCCGCAGCAACAAGATGAGGTATGCTCACCTGGCCAAGTTGACAACTGAATCTAACTAACACAATGGGAAATTATTTTCGGGTAAGCCTGACCCTGGTATCATGGGACATAACTGGCCCTTATATTGCAGGACATAACTAGACATAGAATCACAGAACATAACTGGCCCTGTCATCATGAGACATAAGTTCCAAGGGTGAGCCTTGCCCTGCTATTGTGGATTAACAGATTGAAAAGGGGAAAAGAAATAGAGTTTCAATGCCTAAGATATTTCAAATCAAGTTGAGAGGTCATTCTGAAGGTTACTCTTATGCCACTATATAGCAAACCCCAAAAAACAGTGTTCCTGGAAACTCTGAAAAATGTCCTGTGCTCTATAAAATTTTACTTATTAAATTTGCTTTTCAGAAAATTAAAATCTCTAAATTATTCCAATGCCACAGAAGATCTGAAGCCCAGAAATACTGGACTCCCCATGAATAACAACAAGATACATCATATCATCCCTTTTTCCCCTTAATAACAAGCCCCTTTTCATCTTTAAGGCAGTTAAAGAGTTGTTGCCCAGATATCCCTCCTCAGTTTTAAGCCCTGTCTCTTAAAACTCTTAACCAGTTTTATTCATAGATCCATCCAAATGATGATGAATCAGGCTGTCAATGGCATGCTACTCCTCTGACAAAAACACCAGTACCAGCCACTGCCCTGTGATGATATATAGGGAATGTTCTGTGCCCCCCACCAGCCAGAAGCAGATACAGAAAATAGACCTTTGCCCTGAGCATTGCAAGAAATCTAAAAAGAAAATGCTGGAATGTTAGGCTAAAGCCCCAACCATAACTTCCAGGAGGCCCCTTACAAAACCAAGGCTACCCCTGCTCACATGGCAGTCCCATGATCATTCTTACATCCACCCTCAGGCAGCTACATTCCTGTAACAGCTCCCCTTATTCAACCTCCACCCTCTGGAAGTTACAGCCCCAGCAGCTACAGTCTTGCAATGTTCCTTATCCAACATCACCCCTCTGGTAGTTACAGTTCTGGGAACTACAAGCTTCTGATAAGTCCTTGAGTCACCTGCCAATTCCTCTTTCCCAAGCTAGACAATAAATATCCACCTCCCTTTCCCTAAACCACCAACCATCCTATATAAGCTGTACCCCTTCCCATGCTCAGTGCTGTCACCATTTTAGGCATCAGCCTAAATGCATAGCCTCACAATAAAGCTCCTTTAATCAAGTTTTAGTCTCTTCTCCTCCCTCCCATTTGAGAAACCTATCACTTGCTTTTGGAATCACAGTACGGGAAGGTATTTGTGCCAGGGAGTAGGTGCTTACAAAATTTGGGTGTGATAACACCTGGCCCTTTCTTCAAATGGTGTGTGTTTCTGTGTGGGTTTTCATTTTAGAATATCAACTGCAGATCGATTTGGTCCAATTTTTTCTTTTTACCATACAAATATAAATCATCACAACTCTATAAAAGTACAAGTACAAATTTTGCATTGAAGTCTGCAGGAACTATGTAAACAAATACTATAAAATAGTTATCTCATATATATTCAAACAGCATTTGTTTCTACAAAAACAATATCATAAACTGCAGAATCTGTACAAATATATAAGATAAATTTGGGCAGCAATTTCTAAAGTACCAAGTAAATGCAATGTTATGAGGAGTAGTTAATGCCTTCAAAAAGGCTAAATTGCCAAGTCAACCTAAAAAGGGAGAAGATACCAGAAATGGTACTGAGGTTATTTAAATTATATATTTTTTTTGAAAGAAAACTTATAGAAAAAATGACAAATATACGCATGCAATTATATCTTTTCCAAATTAATCCTTCTGCTTCACTTCAAAACTATTTATTTCTTGTTATTGAACATAAAATACTGTCTTCAAATGTACTCTTTCCTATACCAGGGTAGTAGGTCTCTGAGGAGCCACTGAAAAAAGCATATTAAAAGTGGTCATATTTGGGGTGGGGCAACATGGAGGCATAGTGAAGTATGGAATTAAGTTCATCCTCCAGAGCAGCTACTAAATAGAACAACTGCTGGGGGAATACCAGTGACCAGAGATATAGCATACACCAGTGTGGACCAGGTGGAACAGCCAAGATCCCGCACAGAACTCTAAATACCCCAAGCGATGGAGGCCGGTACCCCTACCCCATGGGAATGGCAGACTGGCTCCCCAAGGGGAAAGGAAACAGACTTTACTAGTAGCAAGGGCTTCATACAACAAAGCTCCAGTTAAAGAATTAATTAGCACATTCTGACTACTGAGAAAACAGGCCCCAGCACAGATAAACCTGGATAAGCACTAAAGTAATTACAAGTTTTGCCCCTAAAGAGAGGGGTTGGAGCTGATGGGAAAAAATAACATGGGATTTTTGAGCTGGACAATACAAAATATTGGAAAATTGCTGTACTCCAAGAAAAGGGGCCAACAGAGTTAATAGATACATAGAGCCACGTACCTACTCGAGCTTTTGATCGGCAAAACAGAGGAGCAGGCATCAGGCTCTGATAAGGCCTTTTGTTTTTTTGACTTCTTAAGCAGCTCATTAAAACTACAAGCACTAGACTCCAACACTGCTTCAGGAAAGGGTGGAACTAAGGCATGTCTGAGAGACAAAGTGACTAGTTAGGTGAAAGGGGTTAATTCCCTTAAGTATGTAACTTCCCCAAGAAAAAGTGTCAGATTCCAGCTCAAAAAAAGTAATTCCTTCTTCAACAATTCAGGCCCCTAGGACTAGAGAAACAGAATCAAAGTTGACCTACTGCCTTACTGCTGTCTCAGCCACACACCTGGCAGGGAGAGTCTGCTGAAATTAAAGGCACTGCATCACTTTAAGCAGGTGAGAAACTGCAGGCAGAAAAGCACCACAAGCTGGGCAGGATAGAAAAAGCACAGAGGTTAGTGGCTTCATAGGAAAGTCTGAAAACCTGTTGTGTCTCACCCTCAAGGGAAACTGATGCTGGCTACTCTCTCCTCCTGAGATCTGGGCCTGTCTGGTATGGTAAAATCTGACTGGAGCCTATGATATCTGAGAAGTACCTCCTCAAAATAGACTTCATATAGGCAGGGCAAGAATCAGAAAAACAAGAATTGAAAAATTCTGATCAATTAAAAAGAAGCTATGTTAGAGATCTAGAATAAATTGAACTGAAGGTCAAAGAACAGATAGAGAAAAGCATTCCAGCAAGAGAGCCCTAGATAAGAGTGAAAACAATCTTCAGAATAAGCTAATTAAGGAAATTAAATACCTAAAAGCTAGCAAAAAATAATGAATCATACTAGGAAAATCAGAGATATGCCTCAGTCAAAGGAGCAAATGAACACTTCAAGAAGTTGAAACAACTAATTCTGGATGTTCAAACAGACATGCAAACTCTCATTAAAAATCATATCAATGGGGAGAAGATGGCGGCTTAGTAAGATGCATGGGTCTTAGTTCCTCCTCCAGAAAAGCAACTAAAGAAACAGAAACAATACAAAACAGCTCCCGGAGCCACGACAGAGACCAAAAAGACAGCGTACCCCATTCTGGAATGGCTGAACGGGCAGGGAGAATCCGCTGCAGTGAGATACCCGAGGGGCGCGCGTTTTCCCGGCCGGGGCGGCTGGCGACTGGGGTCCCCTCCATGCACGTGGCTCCCCGGTCTGACTGGGAACATGGGATAGCGGGGCCCTCCCGCCACGTTTGGCGTCTCGGGCCAGTTGGGCAATTTGGACCGGCACTCCCCCAAGCCGCGGCGGCCAGCGAACCCCCCTCCATGCGCGGTTTCCCGGCCGACTGCGAGATTCAGATTGGCAAGTTAAAGGAGCCACAGCATCTTTTACTGGTGGGCCCTGCAGACAGACGAGCGCCACGAGAGCCACCTACTGGGCAGGAAAAGAAAAACAGCCCAGAGATTTCACAGAAAAACCTTTCAACCAGCCAGGTCCCACACCCAGGGAAATCTGATCAAATGCCCAGACACCAGCAGGAAATAATGGATGATGCTCGGAAAATTGAAGATATGGCCCAGTCAAAGGAACAAACCAATAGTTCAAATGAGATACAGGAGCTGAGACAACTAATGCTGAATATACGAACAGAAATGGAAAAACTCTTCAAAAACCAAATCAATAAATTGAGGGAGGACATGAAGAAGACATGGGCTGAACAAAAAGAAGAAATAGAAAATCTGAAAAAACAAATCACAGAACTTATGGGAGTGAAGGACAAAGAAGAAAAAATGGAAAAAACAATGGATACCTACAATGGTAGATCTAAAGAGACAGAAGCTACAATTAGTGAACTGGAGGATGGAACATCTGAATTCCAAAAAGAAACAGAAACTATAGGGAAAAGAATGGAAAAACTTGAGCAGGGGATCAGGGAACTGAATGACAATATGAAGCGCACAAATATACGTGTTGTGGGTGTCCCAGAAGAAGAGAAAGGAAAAGGAGGAGAAAAACTAATGAAGAGGCCTGCCCTCCTCTCCCCTCTTTTGTCCGCCGGCCCACCGTGCGGCGCCCACGCCCCGCAGCAGCGGACCCGCCCGCCCTCCTCTCCCCTCTTTTGTCCGCCAGCCCGCCGCGTGGTGCCCACGCCCCGCAGCAGCAGGCCCGCCCGCCCTCCTCTCCCCTCTTCCGCCTTCACCGGCTCCTCCGCCACCAGCCTCGACAGCCTTGCCACCCTCACCTTTCCTCCTCCAGAACAGCTACTGGGGGAGTGGAGATAATACAGAGCAGCTCCCGGAGCTATGAGGGAGATCAAAGGGACGGCGTACCCCATCCTGGAACGGCTGACTATCTGGGAGAACCAGCTCCGGTGAGATCACCAAGGGGCACGGGCTTTCTTGGGTGGGACGGCAAGCGACCGGAGTCCCTCCCTTCCACCTTCCCAGGCCAGCTGGTAGAATTGGACAGGCGGTCCCCTTAGGCCGCGGCGGCTGGTGCCCCCACCACGCGAGGCCCCCCGGACCAACTGAGAGAGTTGGGTTGGAAATCCCCAGACTGTGGAGAACAGTGACCGGGGGATCCCTTCCAAACACGTGACTCCCCTGTCCGGCTGGGAACAGTGCACTCTCCCGGGCTGCGACAGCTGGCGCCCTCCCGCCACGCTTGGCACCCCAGGCCGACTAGCTAATTCGGGCAGACACTCTCCCATGCTGCGGCGGCCGGCGACCCTCCCCGCATTCGGAACCCCAGGCGGGCTGGCACTCTTCCAAGACGCTTCGGCTGCCGAACCACCCCTACGGCGAGAATTTTCCAGAGTTAAAGGACCCACAGCAACTTTCACTGGTGGAACCGGTAGACAAACGTGTGCCACGAGTGCCACCTACTGGGCAGGATAAGAAAAACAGAACCCAGAGATTGCACAGAAAAATCTTTCAACCTGTGGGGTCGAACACCCAGGGAAATCTGACTAAATGCCCAGACGCCAGCAGAAGATAACGGATCACGCTCAGAAAATTGAACATATGGCCCAGTCAAACGAACAAACCAATAGTTCAAATGAGATACAGGAGCTGAAACAACTAATGCTGAATATACGTACAGAAATGGAAAACCTCTTCAAAAACGAAATCGATAAATTGAGGGAGGACATGAAGAAGACATGGGTTGAACATAAAGAAGAAATAGAAAAACTGAAAAAACAAATCACAGAACTTATGGAAGTGAAAGATAAAGTAGAAAAGATGGAAAAAACAATGGATACCTACAATGACAGATTTAAAGAGACAGAAGATAGAATTAGTGATTTGGAGGATGAAACATCTGAATTCCAAAAAGAAACAGAAACTATCGGGAAAAGAATGGAAAAATTTGAACAAGGTATCAGGGAACTCAAAGACAATGTGAACCATACAAATATACGTGTAGTGGGTGTGCCAGAAGGAGAAGAGAAGGGAAAAGGAGGAGAAAAACTAATGGAAGAAATTATCACTGAAAATTTCCCAACTCTTATGAAAGACTTAAAATTACAGATCCAAGAAGTGCAGTGCACCCCAAAGAGAATAGACACAAATAGGCGTTCCCCAAGACACTTACTAGTTAGAATGTCAGAGGTCAAAGAGAAAGAGAGGATCTTGAAAGCAGCGAGAGAGAAGCAATCCATCACATACAAGGGAAACCCAATAAGACTATGTGTAGATTTCTCAGCAGAAACCATGGAAGCTAGAAGACAGTGGGATGATATATTTAAGTTACTAAAAGAGAAAAACTGCCAGCCAAGAATCCTATATCCAGCAAAATTGTCCTTCAAAAATGAGGGAGAAATTAAAACATTCTCAGACAAAAAGTCACTGAGAGAATTTGTGACCAAGAGACCAGCTCTGCAAGAAATACTAAAGGAAGCACTAGAGTCAGATACAAAAAGACAGAAGAGAGAGGCATGGAGAAAAGTGTAGAAAGAAGGAAAGTCAGATATGATATATATAGTACAAAAGGCAAAATGGTAGAGGAAAATATTATCCAAACAGTAATAACTCTAAATGTTAATGGACTGAATTCCCCAATCAAAAGACATAGACTGGCAGAATGGATTAAAAAACAGGATCCTTCTATATGCTGTCTACAGGAAACACATCTTAGACCCAAAGATAAACATAGGTTGAAAGTGAAAGGTTGGGAAAAGATATTTCATGCAAATAACAACCAGAAAAGAGCAGGAGTGGCCATACTAATATCCAACAAATTAGACTTCAAATGTAAAACAGTTAAAAGAGACAAAGAAGGACACTATATACTTTTAAAAGGAACAATTAAGCAAGAAGACATAACAATCATTAATATTTACGCACCGAACCAGAATGCCCCAAAATACGTGAGGAATACACTGCAAACACTGAAAAGGGAAATAGACACATATACCATAATAGTTGGAGACTTCAATTCACCACTCTCATCAATGGACAGAACATCTAGACAGAGGATCAATAAAGAAATAGAGAATCTGAATATTACTATAAATGAGCTTGACTTAACAGACATTTATAGGACATTACATCCCACAACAGCAGGATACACCTTTTTTTCAAGTGCTCATGGATCATTCTCAAATATAGACCATATGCTGGGTCACAAAGCAAGTCTTAACAAATTTAAAAAGACTGAAATCATACACAACACTTTCTTGGATCATAAAGGAATGAAGTTCGAAATCAATAATAGGCAGAGTGCCAGAAAATTCATAAATACATGGAGGCTCAACAACACACTCCTAAACAACAAGTGGGTCAAAGAAGAAATTGCAAGAGAAATTAGTAAATACCTAGAGGCAAAATGAAAACAAAAACACAACATATCAAAACTTATGGGATGCAGCAAAGGCAGTGCTAAGAGGGAAATTTATTGCCCTAAATGCCTTTATCAGAGAAGAAGAAAAGGCAAAAATGCAGGAATTAACTGTCCACTTGGAAGAACTGGAGAAAGAACAGCAAACTAATCCCAAAGCAAGCAAAAGGAAAGAAATAACAAAGATTAGAGCAGAAATAAATGAAATTGAAAACATGAAAACAATAGAGAAAATCAATAAGACCAGAAGTTGGTTCTATGAGAAAATCAACAAGATTGATGGGCCCTTAGCAAGATTGACAAAAAGAAGAAGAGAGAGGATGCAAATAAATAAGATTAGAAATGGAAGAGGAGACACAACTACTGACCTCACAGAAATAAAGGAGGTAATAACAGGATACTATGAACAACTTTACAGTAATAAATACAACAATTTAGATGAAATGGACAGGTTCCTGGAAAGACATGAACAACCAACTTTGACTCAAGAAGAAATAGACGACCTCAACAAACCAATCACAAGTAAAGAGATTGAATTAGTCATTCAAAAGCTCCCTAAAAAGAAAAGTCCAGGACCAGACGGCTTCACATGTGAATTCTATCAAACATTCCAGAAAGAATTAGTGCCTACTCTCCTCAAACTGTTCAACATAATCGAAGTGGAGGGAAAACTACCTAATTCATTCTATGAAGCCAACATCACCCTCATACCAAAACCAGGCAAAGATATTACAAAAAAAGAAAACTACAGACCAATCTCTCTAATGAATACAGATGCAAAATTCTCAATAAAATTCTAGCAAATCGTATCCAACAACACATTAAAAGAATTATACATCATGACCAAGTAGGATTCATCCCAGGTATACAAGGATGGTTCAACATAAGAAAATCAATTAATGTAATACACCATATCAACAAATCAAAGCAGAAAAATCACATGATCATCTCAATTGATGCAGAAAAGGCATTTGACAAGATTCAACATCCTTTCCTGATGAAAACACTTCAAAGGATAGGAATACAAGGGAACTTCCTTAAAATGATAGAGGGAATATATGAAAAACCCACAGCTAATATCATCCTCAATGGGGAAAAATTGAAAACTTTCCCCCTAAGATCAGGAACAAGACAAGGATGTCCACTATCACCACTATTATTCAACATTGTGTTGGAAGTTCTAGCCAGAGCAATTAGGCAAGAAAAAGAAATACAAGGCATCAAAATTGGAAAGGAAGAAGTAAAACTATCACTGTTTGCAGACGATATGATGCTATACGTAGAAAACCCAGAAAAATCCACAACAAAATTACTAGAGCTAATAAATGAGTACAGCAAAGTAGCAGGTTACAAGATCAACATTCAAAAATCTGTAGCTTTTCTATACACTAGTAATGAACAAGCTGAGGCAGAAATCAAGAAACGAATCCCATTTACAATCGCAACTAAAAGAATAAAATACCTAGGAATAAATTTAACCAAAGAGACAAAAAACCTATATAAAGAAAACTACAAAAAACTGCTAAAAGAAATCACAGAAGACCTAAATAGATGGAAGGGCATACCGTGTTCATGGATTGGAAGACTAAATATAATTAAGATGTCAATCCTACCTAAACTCATCTATAGATTCAATGCAATACCAATCAAAATCCCAACAACTTATTTTTCAGAATTAGAAAAACCAATAAGCAAATTTATCTGGAAGGGCAGGGTGCCCCGAATTGCTAAAAACATCTTGAGGAAAAAAAAAACGAAGCTGGAGGTCTTGCACTGCCTGACTTTAAGGCATATTATGAAGCCACAGTGGTCAAAACAGCATGGTATTGGCATAAAGATAGATATATCAACCAATGGAATCGAATAGAGTGCTCAGATATAGACCCTCTCATCTATGGACATTTGATCTTTGATAAGGCAGTCAAGCCAACTCACCTGGGACAGAACAGTCTCTTCAGTAAATGGTGCCTAGAGAACTGGATATCCATAAGTAAAAGAATGAAAGAAGGCGGGCCGCGGTGGCTCAGCGGGCAAAGTGCTTGCCTGCTATGCCGGAGGACCTCGGTTCGATTCCCGGCCCCAGCCCATGTAACAAAAACGGAGAAACAGAATACAATAAAACAAGAAAATGTTTAAAGATGTTTCCCTTTCTTCCTTCCTTCCTTCCTTCTATCCTTCCTTCCTTCTCTCTGTCTTTCCTTTAAAAAAAAAAAAAAAAAAAAGAATGAAAGAAGACCCGTATCTCACACCTTATACAAAAATTAACTCAAAATGGATCAAAGATCTAAACATTAGGTCTAAGACCATAAAACGGTTAGAGGAAAATGTAGGGAGATATCTTACGAATCTTACAACTGGAGGCAGTTTTATGGACCTTAAACCTAAAGCAAGAGGACTGAAGAAAGAAATAAATAAATAGGAGCTCCTCAAAATTAAACACTTTTGTGCATCAAAGAACTTCATCAAGAAAGTAGAAAGACAGCCTACACAATGGGAGACAATATTTGGAAACGACATATCAGATAAAGATCTAGTATCCAGAATATATAAAGAGATTGTTCAACTCAACAACAAAAAGACAGCCAACCCAATTACAAAATGGGAAAAAGACTTGAACAGACACCTAACAGAAGAAGAAATACGGATGGCCAAGAGGCACATAAAGAGATGCTCAATGTCCCTGGCCATTAGAGAAATGCAAATCAAAACCACAATGAGATATCATCTCACACCCACCAGAATGGCCATTATCAACAAAACAGAAAATGACAAGTGCTGGAGAGGATGCAGAGAAAGAGGCACACTTATCCACTGTTGGTGGGAATGTCAAAGGGTCCAACCACTGTGGAAGCCAGTTTGGCGGTTCCTCAAAAAGCTGAATATAGAATTGCCATACGACCCAGCAATACCATTGCTAGGTTTCTACTCAAATGACTTAAGGGCAAAGACACAAACAGACATTTGCACACCAATGTTTATAGCAGCATTATTTACAATTGCAAAGAGATGGAAACAGCCAAAATGTCCATCAACAGAAGAATGGCTAAACAAACTGTGGTATATACATACGATGGAATATTATGCAGCTTTAAGACAAGATAAACTTATGAACCATGTAATAACATGGATGGACCTAGAGAATATTATGCTGAGTGAATCCAGCCAAAAACTAAAGGACAAATACTGTATGGTCCCACTGATGTGAACGGACATTCGAGAATAAACTTGAAATATGTCATTGGTAACAGAGTTCAGCAGGAGTTAAAAACAGGGTAAGACAATGGGTAATTGAAGCTGAAGGGATACAGACTGTGCAACAGGAGTAGATACAAAAACTCAAAAATGGACAGCACAATAATACCTAATTGTAAAGTAATCATGTTAAAACACTGAATGAAGCTGCATCTGAGCTATAGGGTTTTTTTTGTTTTTGTTTGCTTGTTTGTTTGTTTGTTTGTTTGTTGTTGTTTTTTACTATTATTACTACTTTTATTTCTTTTCTTTATATTAACATTTTATATCTTTTTCTGTTGTGTTGCTAGTTCCTCTAAACTGATGCAAATGTACTAAGAAACGATGATCATGCATCTATGTGATGACGTTAAGAATTACTGAGTGCATATGTAGAACGGTATGATTTCTAAATGTTGTGTTAATTTCTTTTTTTTCTTTCCATTAATAAAAAAATTTAAAAAAAACTAATGGAAAAAATTATCACTGAAAATTTCCCAACTCTTATGAAAGATCTAAATTTACAGATCCAAGAAGTGCAGCGCACCCAAAGAGAATAGACCCAAATAGGCATTCTCCAAGACACTTACTAGTTAGAATGTCAGAGGTCAAAGAGAAAGAGAGGATCTTGAAGGCAGCAAGAGAAAAACAATCTGTCACATACAAGGAAAACCCAATAAGACTGTGTAGATTTCTCAGCAGAAACCATGGAAGCTAGAAGACAGTGGGATGATATATTTAAATTACTAAAAGAGAAGAACTGCCAACCAAGACTTCTATATCCAGCAAAATTGTCCTTCAAAAATGAAGGAGAAATTAAAACATTAATAGACAAAAAGTCACTGAGAGAATTTGTGACCAAGAGACCAGCTCTGCAAGAAATACTAAAGGGAGCACTAGAGTCAGATATGAAAAGACAGAAGAGAGAGGTATGGAGTAAAGTGTAGAAAGAAGGAAAATCAGATATGATATATATAATACAAAAGCCAAAATGGTAGAGGAAAATATTATCCAAACAGTAATAACACTAAAAGTTAATGGACTGAATTTCCCAATCAAAAGACATAGAATGGCAGAATGGATTACGACCCAGCAATACCACTGCTAGGTATCTACTCAAAGGACTTAAGGGCAAAGACACAGACGGACATTTGCACACCAGTGTTTATAGCAGCATTATCTACAGTTGCAAAGAGATGGAAACAGCCAAAATGTCCATCAACAGACGAGCGGCTAAACAAACTGTGGCATATACCTATGATGGAATATTATGCAGCTTTAAGACAGACTAAACTTATGAAGCATGTAATAACATGGATGGACTTAGAGAACATTATGCTGAGTGAGTCTAGCCAAAAACTAAAGGACAAATACTGTATGGTCCCACTGATGTGAACCGACATTCAAGAATCAGCTTGGAATATATCATTGGTAACAGAGACCAGCAGGAGTTAGAAACAGGGTAAGATAATGGGTAATTGGAGCTGAAGGGATACAGACTGTGCCTTAAACCTAAAGCAAGAGCACTGAAGAAAGAAATAAATAAATGGGAGCTCCTCAAAATTAAACACTTTTGTGCATCAAAGAACTTCATCAAGAAAGTAGAAAGACAGCCTACACAATGGGAGATAATATTTGGAAATGACATATCAGATAAAGGTCTAGTATCCAGAATATATAAAGAGATTGTTCAACTCACCAACAAAAAGACAGCCAACCCAATTACAAAATGGGAAAAAGACTTGAACAGACACCTACCAGAAGAGGAAATACGGATGGCCAAGAGGCACATGAAGAGATGCTCAATGTCCCTGGCCATTAGAGAAATGCAAATCAAAACCACAATGAGATATCATCTCACACCCACCAGAATGGCCATTATCAACAAAACAGAAAATGACAAGTGCTGGAGAGGATGCGGAGAAAGAGGCACACTTATCCACTGTTGGTGGGAATGTCAAAGGGTGCAACCACTGTGGAAGCCAGTTTGGTGGTTCCTCAAAAAGCTGAATATAGAATTGCCATACGACCCAGCAATACCATTGCTAGGTATCTACTCAAAGGACTTAAGGGCAAAGACACAAACGGACATTTGCACACCAATGTTTATAGCGGCATTATTTACAATTGCAAAGAGATGGAAACAGCCAAAATGTTCATCAACAGACAAGTGGCTAAACAAACTGTGGTATATACATATGACGGAATGTTATGCAGCTTTAAGACAAGATAAACTTATGAACCATGTAATAACATGGATGGACCTAGAGAATATTATGCTGAGTGAGTCCAGCCAAAAACTAAAGGACAAATACTGTATGGTCCCACTGATGTGAACGGACATTCGAGAATAAACTTGAAATATGTCATTGGTAACAGAGTCCAGCAGGAGTTAGAAACAGGGTAAGATAATGGGTAATTGGAGCAGAAGGGATACAGACTGTGCAACAGGACTAGATACAAAAACTCAAAAATGGACAGCACAATAATACCTAATTGTAAAGTAATCATGTTGAAACACTGAATGAAGCTGCATCTTGCATCTGAGCTATAGGTTTTTGTTTTGTTTTGTTTTGTTTTGTTTTACTATTATTATTATTACTTTTATTTTTTCTCTATATTAACATTCTATATCTTTTTCTGTTGTGTTGCTAGTTCTTCTAAACCGATGCAAATGTACTAAGAAACAATGATCATGCATCTATGTGATGATGTTAAGAATTACTGATTGCATATGTAGAATGGTATGATTTCTAAATGTTGGGTTAATTTCTTTTTTTCCGTTAATTAATTAAAAAAAAAAGATGGACAGCACAATAATACCTAATTGTAAAGTAATCATGTTAAAACACTGAATGAAGCTGCATCTGAGCTATAGGGGTTTTTTTGTCTGTCTGTTTGTTTTTCTATTTTTTTTCCTTTTTCCTTTTCTTTTTTTTTACTATTATTATTATTTTTATTTTTTTCTCTATATTAACATTCTATATATTTTTCTGTTGTGTTGCTAGTTCTTCTAAACCGATGCAAATGTACTAAGAAATGATGATCATGCATCTATGTGATGATGTTAAGAATTACTGATTGCATATGTAGAATGGAATGATTTCTAAATGTTGTGTTAATTTCTTCTTTTTCTTTAATTAATAAAAAAAGAAATGAGTAGAACATATGGGATAAAAATAAATAATAGGGGGAACAAATGTTAAAATAAATTTAGTTTGAAATGCTAGTGATCAATGAAATGAAGGGGTCAGGGGTTTGGTATGTATAATCTTTTTTTTCTGTTATTGTTTTATTTCTTTTTCTGTTGTCTTTTTATTTCTTTTTCTGAATTGAGGCAAATGTTCTAAGAAATGATGAATATGCAACTATGTGATGATATTGAGAATTATTGAATATATATGTAGAACAGAATTATACATTAATGTTTTTGTTTATTTGTTCTTAATTTTTTAATTAATAAATAAATTTTTTAAAAAAGGAACAAAGTCATGAGGCATGCAACAATGTGAAGGACATGTGGGACATTTGGTGAGACAAAATAAGCCAGAAACAAAAGAACAAGAATGGTATGGTCGCTTTAGAAAATGCTTTTAAGAAAACAGGACCTAGCCATATTAAGTCTGGAGTGGTCATTATTATTTCTGGATTTTGAGAGGCTGTTTTATATATATAACCTGATATTTAGATATAAGAACAAAGCTGAACAGGTTGGGGTTAAAGTGATTCAGAACACAGGAGTAAGGAAGACAGTGTTTATATTTTAGAACCATAGATACTCTTTGAGACCAAAGGAAGAAAGGCTTATTTGGTCTGGAACTGGGAATTTTCTGTAGTGCACAATCTAATTCAACCCATCTGTATAGCTCATTTTAACAACTGAAACACAGGGAGCACAGAATAAGAAAGATGTCCTTTAATCCTGTATAGATTATTGTAATGCCTGGAAACATCCTAGACTATATTAAGCAGATAATCAAAAAGTATTTGCAAAGTCCCCCAAGGGAGGGAAGAAAGAATATGGAACTATTAAACCTTATCAACAGGGAATCCCCTAATACTGTGTCAAACTTTAGGGATACTCACATCAATAGGCCATGCCCTTGATCCTGAGGCCTACTCTTGTAAAGTTTATGTAGGTAGAGGAGAAGCTTATATTACCTATAGGCATGCCCTAGAGTTACTTCTGGAGAACCTCCTTTGTTGCTCAGATGTGGCCTCAGTCTCTCTAAGCTGAACTCTGCAAGTGAAATTGTTCTAGTTTGCTAGCTGCCAGAATGCAATATACCAGTGACAGAATGGCTTTTAAAAAGAGGAATTTAATGAATTGCTAGTTCACAGTTCTAAGGCTGAGAAAATGTCCCAGTGAAAACAAGTCTATAGAAATGTCCAATTCAAGGCATCCAGGGAAAGATACTTGGTTCATGAAGGCCGATGAAGTTCAGGGTTTCTTTCTCAAGTGGAAGGGCACATGGTGAACATGATGACATCATCTGCTAGCTTCTTCTCCTGGCTTCCTGTTTCATGAAGCTCCCCAGGAGGCATTTTCCTTCTTCATCTGCAAAGGTTGCTGGCTGCTGGACTCTGCTTCTCACAGCTATGTCCTTCTGCTCTCTCTGAATTGCTTATTCTACAAAACATTTCCTCTTTGGTAGGACTCCAATAAACCAATCAAGACCCACCCAAATGTGTGGAGACATGTTGTCACCTAATCCAGTTTAACAACCAGTCTTGATTAAATCACATCTCCATGAAGATGATCTGATTACAGTTTCAAACATACAGTATTAAATAGGGATTATTCTGCCTTTATGAAATGGGATTTTGATTAAAACATGGCTTTTCTAGGGGGCACACTTCCTTTCAAACCAGCACAGAAATCACTGCTCTTCCCCTACATGGGACAAGACATCCAGGGGTGAAAGTCTCCCTGGTGATGTGGGAGATGACTCCCAGGAATGAATCAGTCCTGGCCCCATGGGATCAACAATTCCATCCTGACCAAAAGGGGGGGAAAGAAGTGCAATTAATAAATTATCAGGGCAGAGAGAGTTCAAATGGAGCTGAGAGGCTACTCTGGGGTTTGCTCTTACACTAGCTTTAGTTAGACCTTGCTACCCATCATAACCTGCTAACCCCCAACCAGGACCATTCTAGCCAATCCTAAAGAACACACAGGGCAATATATAAGATTCCACAAGGGTTTCATGCACTACAGTAACTTTCCCGAAACCTACAACCTCCAGATGGATCCCTGGTCCAGATAAGTCCTGAAACCTAGCCCAGCCTCTCCAGAACATCAGATAGTTCCATCTCCCTACCCCATATAGTGACAGACCCTTCCAATATCAAAAATTTTAAATTGCCATAGCCCAAAACTACCAAAGAGAGGTATGGAATTATCAAAGGTGATGGTGGAGTTAGAAATAGAAAATAGGAGTTAACAAGTGAATATGAATGCTGAATCACTAAATTGATATCTCTTTTAGTCTCCAGTATTTTAGAGCAGCTAGAAGTAAAAGCCTAAAACTGTGAAACTGTAACCAATGTTAAACTCTGAAATATGTTCTACAACTAATTGTGGTGCTGTGCTTTGAAATTTATAGCTTTTTGTATATGTTATTTTTCACAAAAAAAGAAGGAAAAAAGTCAATTGTGATGATAAAAAATATTGAAGCCCTCTAGTCTCCTATATTCTGGAGCAGCTAGAAGGAAAAATATGGGAGGATAATATGGTAGCCCCTGACAAACTCTGAGATCTTCTCTGTAACCACTTGTTGAAGAGTGTTTTGAAAACTATTGCTTTTTTATTTCTTTGCTTTGTATATATGTCATACTATACAATGAAAAAAGTTAAAATTCTAAAAAAAGTTTATTGAAAAACTTGTATTTGCCCCAAAACATCTATGTACATGGTCACAGAATTTTTGAGAAAAAAAATATTAGCATACCATGAAGTAATTATAGCATCTTCTGAACATGTGACATTTGAAGATGTTTGAAATATGTAATCTAAAAAAGAATTGAAAATTCTTTTTCAGAAAGAGTTCTTCTTGTAAAAGAATCTATAAAATTATTTTCAAATTGCAACAGGGTGCAAAAAATATATTGTATTTAGGATTCAGCTTTTTACAAGTGAGTGACATATTTTTCTAATGCAGTGGGTCTTAAGAGGATGTGGAAAGCTAATCCCTGTGCATAATTATTTTGGGGTGGTATTAAGGTGATTCAACTCTTACTTGAAAGGATCTACTTTCTCAATAAGTTATTAGACATAATAAGGTATAAGGTGAAAGAAGTTTGAGTGAAGGTCAGAAGAATATAAAGAAGATTAGATTAAGATTTTGTGGTTTCTGAGGAAATTATTTTACTAGGGAAATATGTACTTAATGATTTTTGGACAATGTTCATTGCCCATATGACATTTGGATAATTTTGAATTTATGATTATATGGCCATACCACATTTTTATATTTTCTCTAGTAGGGTGCAGCTGTGAGGTGAAATTATGCAAATAGGCAAATGGGGAGGGTCATTCACTAATGAGATTTTTGCAGAGAAAGGAAAGAGAGATAGGGAGTTTAAGGTATTTATAAGAAAGCAACTATCTAAATAGCATGAAGTAGAAGTTTGGTTAGGTTTTTGTTAAGAATTTATAGATGGGTGTTTTTTACATCAGAGAGAAGGGGGGTGATGAATGTACTGTGGGCCTGGGTAATTTGAAATAACACTTAATTACAGATATTGGTATAAATAGTCTGGTAGTACAAGAAGGTGTGGTCAGTTCATTTACCAAAGAATTAGGAAAATCTGTAGCAGTGAAGAGGCCAAAACATTTAAATATTAAGCAGAGAGATGGGCATTGATAAAAGTTCAGAGAGATTGAACCTTTAGTAGTGAAGAATGTTCCCAAAGTTAATGGATTGAGATGGCTCTCAGGCAGTAGGCCCTTCATTTATCTGTAAAGTTGTGATGTATGATCTGTCAAGATTTCGTTGAGAATTAAAGATAATAGTAACAATCTTACATTTAAGTGCAATATGCCAGGACTTCTTCAAGGCCTGTTACAATACAAATATTCTTATGTATTCTCTCAATTAGAGATAGCTGCCATTGATCCTACTTTCTGAATAGCAAATGCAAGGATAGAGGGAATAAGGAAATAATCCAAAATGGTTCATCTAAGAATTGATAACTTGTGGCTGAAATCCAAGCAATGGAGCTGCAAATTAACTCTATGCCAGGACAAACCTTCCCAGCTTTTCTCTAATTGCCAATTCAGGAAGATCCTTGAGAGAGAATGCTCCAGGTGTGGCTCAGGATGTCCAGCTATCCTCAGTTACACTTGGAGAGTGAAAATTTCAATTCCCTTCCTTTCACTAATGGAAATGACCTTTTATATGCTTCTCATCTTAAAGTGGAACTCTCCTGCCATAAAAATGATTCACTATCTTTGGATCTAAAATATATGCATGCCTATGTATATATATTTATTTATATATCTATTTTACAAACAAGATACACATGTATTTGTCAGATTTATGCTTATAATATACATACATACACACAAACCAACATGTTAATGTTAGTCATGCTCTGTGCCAACTCTACTCTATAAAATGGCTTTGAAGTATAATTATTCAGAAGAATATGAAACTTCATGTTGCCAGATTCAAATCCCTTGTTTCTTGGCCACACCACAAGAAGGAATTCAAGGGCACAACACAGATCAAGCAAACAGGTAAAAAGTATATTAAGTACAAGAAGGGCATACAGGTACTCTCGAAAGAGGTGAAAGGTGAGAGGCAAGAGGCTTGCAGTGCTGGCACAATCTGCTGGTACTGCTAAGCTTTACTTACTCCTTCTCTCCTCTCCTTTTTAGATCAAAGTAGTTTATTAAAAAGAGTTTTCTGTTACCCACTCCATTAGATCTTATATTTGCAAAGCAGGTCTTTGAAAAACATATCTTATAAGTCAGGGCTCTTTCTCCTACACTCCCTTCTCTCCATGGTGGGGTCTAGTGGATAGATAGTGCATTTGGTGGGTTGGCTTCTGCCTGGTGTTTTGCATAGGTGAGTAGCCCTAGGCAGGATGTCTGTGCATGACAGATTGTTCTGGTCAAGATCAACCATCCTTGCTCAAGGGCTTTCTCATGGTGTTTCCTTTTCCCTCTCAGATCCCTGCTCTAACCTGCCTCATTCATACTAAAGGAAAAGCACAGAGTCTGTATTGCATTATAGTGCTCAATTATTCACATTGTGGGTGTAAGGATAAAATTAAGTTTGGTTTTCACACAAAATGGCATGGAATGGGGGAAAATGAAACTTGCTAAACAAAAGGCTGCAAATCCAACCCAGACTGGTTCCATGCTTATGAAGGGGGAGGGAGTTTCTTATGGAAGCTTAAGGATCAGTGCCATTTCCTTATATGGGAAAAAAATGTGAGTTAGACCTCTCAGATAGACTGTATTCTCTAGAGTACCCAGCCAATGGGGAAGCAGGGGAGGGATTTGTGTGTAAGCTTAGGGAATAAATGTTGCTGCCTCCTATTGTTTGGTACACCAGCCACCACATTTTGGTTATGCACCCATTCTTGCAAGATCATTAATAAATTCTTTTCTTCTCCACAATGTCTTGAAAGTTCATTTATATTGTACCATGTACTGTGTACATTATGGTACATGCAGGTAGGTGATTCTGTATTCTAGTGTTTTTTTAATAATCTGCCATCCTTTATTTTTTTTTTCAACAAATCTGTGACATTTCTGTATATAAAACTATAGCAACATCACATGACTAAACTTCATTTGTACCCATTTATCCAATTTTCAACTTTAGAATCTTGTGCTTACTAAAAACAATCCCTGATGTTTATTAATGAAGGATCTTGGGTCAGCCTAGAACTAGCCTACCCCAAGTCCAAAATTATCTTGATAAATGAAACTGGATTTAAGCAAAATGGGTCCATTTTGCACAGTGGTTTAGATGTTAATATATAAGTGACCCATACCTCATTATAATATCAAAAATCATGCCCATCATAATATTGACTGCCATCTTCTTACATATATTCTGTGACTAAATGTGTAATCAATTTGGGCATGCTTGATAATAAGATCATCTCTAGTTATATCATCTGGGACCACTGTGCTCATTATCCTAAAACCTACCTATCTTTTTAAATCATTTATTTTTGTACACATGATTCAGGAATTGAACCCAGGTCTTCTGTGTGGAAGGTGAGCATTCTACCACTGAACCACCCATGTACCCACTGCCCATCTTTTAATGCTATAAAACTGTTAAAATTGCTACAGTTTGGGGAGACAGATTTTTGGGCCAATAAGCCATTTGATCTCCTGCTACACATCTTGTAGTAAACTTTTTCTCTCTTTGAAACCCTAGTATCTCAGGAATTGGTCATATGTGCACAGGGGCAAGAATCCATATTCTCAAATACCATTTGTGAATCACTGACATACTGCCTTTGCTAGTAACTATTAAACATATGGGTATTTTACCTGCAGAGGCCAGTTTATAGTATTGCATTTTATGTTCCTGTTGGTGACCAGTTGTTTGGTCAACAAGCATAGAACTGTTATTACTTGAGGACATTTTGTGCACTTAAATCATTAGTATATTGCTTGTGTCTATGGCTGATTACATGCAAAATCAACTGAGGAGATTGCTTTCAACAGTGACTGCAGTCTCATGCAATAAATTGAAGACTTTAAAAGGAGAAACCATGACTTCAATAGTCAGAAGACAGAATTTCCAACTCTACCTCAGCAGCAAGCTTGCCCTTGGGAATTCATTGTCAACTTTCATCAGCATTCTCAGTTTGCAGCCTGCACTATGGAATTTGGATTTGCACATCCCCACAGAAATATGACAAATTCTTATTAAAAATCTCATAATATTTGTAAATATCTCCTTTTGGGTTCTGTTTCCCTAGAGAATCCTAACTAATACAACTCCTTAGAACACTTCTGAGCTCATATGCAAGGATGCTGAGGCAGTTTACTGCATGTTCCAGAAAAGGTTTTACCTCTAGTCTTGTATTTCCAGTGGATAATTTCCTGTGGAATGAGGGCCTACTTCATTCCTTCAAATGACACACCTTGTATTTGTTCCAAAATCCAACATCTGATTTTAATCACTTTATTGGAATGCAGAAATACTGAAACCTAGAAACTCAAGTTGGATCTTGTCATATAGCCCCATACCCTTCCCCATTAAAGGGCCTTCTCCAATTACCCTAGCCCTGGGCTGCAGATTGAAAACCCCAGTATGTTGCTATACCATTTGAGAAACACTTACATAGAAGGAAACATTTTTGTTTATGTTTTTCTTGGGAGTAGCCCAGTCAAAGAATACAAAGCACATCATCTTTGCATCTTGTACTTCATAGTTAAAGAGTGGAGAGTTAAGTTCCAGGGTCTAGTAGAATATTGTTTTGACCCTTCAGTCCTGGGTTATGGGTGCAACATTCTCCTAATGCAGCACTCTGCTAAATGTGCAGCTTTTGTAATTGGTCTGCAAGTTAAATGATTCATTCCCACTGTCCCAGTTTCCTCCCACTGGAAAGTCTCACTCTAATTTCACACTAATATAGCAGTAATGTGCTCATGTGATTTTATTTGCCTCACAAATAATATGAAGAGATGGAAAAAACATGAATGAACCCCACAACTGTCACTTCTGAAGTAAAAATTGTGGCAAAATGAATTGAGCAAGCCCCTTCCAGGAAACTATTACTCTGAAGCTTCCTTAGAAGGTTTTTCCTAAATCGAAATATATTATAAAAGAGTTAAAAGGGAATATTGGTATTACTCTGAGCTCTTTACTGTTTATAACTTTTTATATTGCATACTGTAACATATACACAAAGCAAAGAAATAAAAAAGCAATAGTTTTCAAAACACTCTTCAACAAGTGGTTACAGGGAAGATCTCAGAGTTTGTCAGGGGCTACCATATTATCCTCTCATATTTTTCCTTCTAGCTGCTCCAGAATATAGGAGACTAGAGGGCTTCAATATTTTTTATCATCACAATTGACTTTTTTCCTTCCTGTTTTGTGAAAAATAACATATACAAAAAGCTATAAATTTCAAAGCACAGCACCACAATTAGTTGTAGAACATATTTCAGAGTTTAACATTGGTTACAGTTTCACAATTTTAGGCTTTTACTTCTAGCTGCTCTAAAATACTGGAGACTAAAAGAGATATCAATTTAGTGATTCAGCATTCATATTCACTTGTTAACTCCTATTTTCTATTTCTAACTCCACCATCACCTTTGATAATTCCATACCTCTCTTTGGTAGTTTTGGGCTACGGCAATTTAAAATTTTTGATATTGGAAGGGTCTGTCACTATATGGGGTAGGGAGATGGAACTATCTGATGTTCTGGAGAGGCTGGGCTAGGTTTCAGGACTTATCTGGACCAGGGATCCATCTGGAGGTTGTAGGTTTTGGGAAAGTTACTGTAGTGCATGAAACCCTTGTGGAATCTTATGTATTGCCCTGTGTGTTCTTTAGGATTGGCTAGAATGGTCCTGGTTGGGGGTTAGCAGGTTATGATGGGTAGCAAGGTCTAACTAAAGCTAGTGTAAGAGCAAACCCCAGAGTAGCCTCTCAGCTCCATTTGAACTCTCTCTGCCCTGATAATTTATTAATTACACTTCTTTTCCCCCCCTTTTCATCAGGATGGAATTGTTGATCCCATGGGTCCAGGACTGATTCATTCCTGGGAGTCATCTCCCACATTGCCAGGGAGACTTTCACCCCTGGATGTCTTGTCCCATGTAGTGGGGAGGGCAATGATTTCAATGCAGAGTTCAGTTTAGAAAGACTGAGGCCACATCTGAGCAATAACAGACATCCTCCAGAAGTAGCTCTTAGGCATGCCTATAGGTAGTCTAAGCTTCTCTGCTACCTATATAAGCTTTGCAAGAGTAAACTTCAGGATGAAGGGTATGGCCTATTGATTTGGGTGTCCCTAAAGTTTGACACAGTGTCAGAGGATTCCCTGATGGTAAGGCTTAATAGATTAATATTTTTCTCCCCTTCCTCGGGAGGCTTTGCCAATGCCTTTTGATTATCTGGTTACTATAGTCTAGGATGTTCCCAAGCATTGCAATAATCTATATAGGATTAAAGGACCTCCTATTCTGTGCTCCCTGTGTTTCAATTGTTAAAATGAGCTATACAGATGAGTTGAATTAGATTGTGCACTACAGAAAATTTCCAGTTCCAGACCAAATAAGCCTTTCTTCTATTGGTCTCAAAGAGTATGTATGGTTCTAAAATATAGACACTGTCTTCCTTACGCCTATGTTCTGAATTACTTTAACCCCAACCTGTTTAGCTTCATTCTTATCTCTAAATATCAGGTTATATACATAAAACAGCCTCTTAAAATCCAAAAATAATAATGACCACTCCAGGCTTAATCTGTCTGTTCTAAAAGCCTAGAATCTAGGTGCTGTTCTCTTATGAGCATTTTCTAAAGGTGAACATACCATTCTTATTCTTTTGTTTCTGGCTTATTTTGTTTCACCAAATGTCCCACATGCTCAGGTACATCATTGCATGGTTCATGACTTTGTTCCTTTTTGTAGCAACACAACCTTCATTCATAAGTATACACCATCATTTGCCAATCTACTTCTCCATCAGTGCATCCTTCAGCCACCTGCATTCATCCGGCATCCAAAGTTCACAGTCCATCAACATTCTCAATTTTAGATCATTTTATTGTTCCCAAGAGAAAGAATTTTGTGGTCATTAAATTCAGGTGTCAACTTTGCCAGGTGAAGGTGCCTAGTCCTATTGCTGTGGACATGAGTCAATGACATGAGAACCTCATCTGTTGCTGATTACATCTGCAGTCAGCTAGGAGGCATGCCTTCTGCAATGAATGATGTTTGATTTAACTACCTGGTGCTTAAATGAGACAGCTCAATGTAGCACAGCCCAAGCAGCTCAGCACTCCCAGCTCAGCCCAGGCCTTTGGAGATATAGAAAGGAATCACCCTGGGGAAAGATATTGGGACTAGAGGCCTGGAGAGAAGGCAAGCAGAGATCACCCTGCGCCTTCCCGCATAAGAAAGAACCTCAGTTGAAGTTTAGCTGCCTTTCCTCTGAAGAACTACATGTTAACTAAATAAATTCCCTTTTATTGAAAGCCAAGCCATCTCTGGTGTGTTGCATTCCAGCAATTAGCAAACTAGAACAGATTCGGTAGCAAAGAAGTGGGGTGCTGCTGCACTTTGCAAACACCAGACATGTTGGATCAGTTTTTTTTTTTGGATGGATAAGGGGAAGATTTTGGAGGAACTGAGATGAGAATGATGGAAAAGTCCTGGAGTGCTTGAAGAGACTGTTGGTGTAAATGAAACAACTGCCAATATGGACAAAGAGTCATGCAAAAGGGACAAATTGGAGTTTGCAGAGTGAGAACCATGGAAGCTCAGGTCTGAAGCCAAGAAACCTTGGCCAGGAGAGTGGACCCACCATATACATTAAGAGGTTGAGTCTCCCACCTTGTTGCAGTGGAAGAGTTTTGCTGTCTCAGGCCTTGGAAAAGGTATAGCATGCTCCTTGGGGACTGGGGAGAGCTTGGCTGCTACCACATGGAGGGGTTGATTGTGTGCCCCAGAAATGGCAGAGAGCCCAGGTGTGGCCCCAATGTCTGGAGAGGGTGGAGCCAAGAAAATGGTGGTCTCTTCAATGTTCCCTGAGGTTGATTTGTAAAGAGGTGGGTCACTGCATAGGCTCTTGGAAAGGGTGTGACTGCCACTTTCTAAAGCTGAAAGCTAAATGACTTTTGGACTTTGACATCCAATGGTGTTTGCCCTGCAGGTTTTCAGAATTGTTTGGGTCTTGTGAATCCTGTGTTCCTTCCAATTTCTCCCTATGTAAATGAAAACCTGTATCCTGTGAATGTCCTCCTTTGCATATTGGCACAAGATAACTTGTTTTGAGATTCATAGGTCGACAGCTAGAAGAGAATTTTTTGCACTTTAATATTGTTTAAGGTGATGTGCGTAATTGCCAACTTGACAAGGGGTGGGCGTGGTAGTTAGATTCCAGTGTCAACTTGGCCAGGTGAAGATGCCTAGTTCTAAGGTTGTGGATGTGAGCCAATGGTATGTGAACCTCATCTGTTGCTGATTACATCTGCAGTCAGCTAGGAGGCTTGCCTGCTGCAATGAATGATGTTTGACTTAATTGGCTGGTGCTTAAATGAGAGAACTCAATGTAGCACAGCCCAAGCAGCTCAGCATACCTCATCTCAGCACTCACTGTTCAGCCCAGGCCTTTGGAGATGCAAAAGGAATCATCCTGGGAAAAGATGTTGGAACCTAGAGGCTGGGAGAGAAAGCCAACAGAGATCGCCCTGTGCCTTCCTGCATAAGAAAGGACTTCAGTTGAAAGTTAGTTGCCTTTCCTCTGAAGAACTATATGTTAACTAAATAAATCCCCTTTTATTGAATGCCAATAAAAGGCTTTCATCTCTGGTGTGTTGCATTCCAGCAGCTAGCAAACTAGAACAAAAACCAATAAACACACCCTTGCCAAATAGAAAATCTAAACCTCCTGTTAACTCTTGTCCCTCCCCCCATTATTTACCACTGCTGTTGTTGTGGTAGTGCTGATGGTTTCCTTTTGAACGTAATTCATAGCATGCAATAGCAGTTTTTCCCCCTGGACCTAAACATTCTTTGTACAAGAATCACATCTTTGAAGTAATTCTTGCAAGAATTCATATTTCTAGTGTTAATCAGTGGGACATGTAGGTCTATACAACCTCTATCAATATTGTTCATCTTCAATATAGTTATATTACTTACAGACCTACTAGAGAGCCACCTTCACTCCTATCTATTCCCTTACATTGGAGTTCAACCTCATTAGCTAACGGTTCACCCATCTCTAGCTTCTATATATCTCTAAGTACCCTACATTCTGTATTATATGCCTCTGATGATACCTTTATGCTGGTCAAAAAAGTGGAACAGTATAGTATCTGTCCTTTCATGTCTAGCTAATTTCACTCAGCATTAAGTCCTCAGGGCTCATCCATCTTGTCATGTGCTTCAGAATGTCATTTTGTCTTACTGCTGTATAATACTCCATCATATATATATATATATCATATATATATATCATCATATATATATGATGGAGTATTATACAGCAGTAAGACAAAATGACATTTTATATACACCACATTTTGTTGATCCACTCATCTGTTAATGAGCATTTGGTTTGTTTCCATATTTTGAACACTGGTGTGCAAATGTCTGTTTGTGTCATTGCTTTCAGCTTTTCTGGGTATATACCAAGTAGTGCTATTGCTGGGTCATAGGACAACTCAATATTTAGTTTCCTAAGGAACTGACAAACAATCTTCCATAGTGGCTGCACCATTGTACATTCTCACAGCAGTACATAATTGTCCCAGTTTCTCCACACTCTCTCCAACCTTTATCATTTCCTGTTTGTTTAATAGCAGCCATTTTTATAGGTGTGCAGTGGTATCTCATTGCAGTTGTGATCTGCATTTCCCTTACAGTCAATTAAAATGAGCATCTCTTCATGTGCTTTGGGCCTTTTGTGTTTGCTATTCAGAAAATTGACTATTCAAATGTTTTGCCCATTTTACAATTAGGTTGTTTGATCTTTTGTTGTTGAGTTGTATGAATTGTGTATACAAGAAATCAAACCTTTCTCCAATATGTGATTTCTGAATATTTTCTCCCAATGAGTTGACTGCCTCTTCACCTTTTGGACAAAGTCTTTTGAAGTACAGAAGCATTTTATTTTGAGGAGCTCCCATTTATCTATTTTTTCTTTTGTTGCTTGTGCTTTGGGTATAGAGTTTAGGAAGCTACCTCCTATTACTAGGTCTTGAAGATGTTTCCCTACATTTTCTCCTAGAAGGTTTAAGGTGGTAGTTCTTATATTTAGGTGTTTGACCTACTCTGAGTTAATTTTTGTGTTGGGTATAAGATAAGTGTCCTCTTTCACTCTTTTGGCTATTGATATCCTGGTCTTCCATGTCCAATTATGGAAAAGAGTATTTTGTTGCAGTTCAGAGGATTTGGGGGCCGTGTCAAAAATCAGTTGACCATAGATTTGGTGGTCTATTTCTGCACTTTTGACTTCATTGCATTGGTCAATGCTTCTATCTTTATGCCAGTACCATGCTGTTTTGACAACTGTGGCTTTATAATAGGTTTTAAAGTCAGAGAGTATTAATCCTCCCACTTTGTTCTTCTGCTTTAAGATGCTTTTAGCTATTCCGGGTCTCTTTCTCTTCCAGATGAATTCGTTAGTTAGCTTTTCCAATTCTTCACAGTAGTTGTTGGAATTTTGCTTGGTACTGTGTTGAATCTGTAGATCAATTTGGAGAGAACTGACATCTTAACTATATTTAGCCTTCCTATCCATGAGTAGTGAATGTCTTTCCACCTATTTAGATCTCATTTGATTTCTTTTAGCAATGTTATGTCATTTTCTGAGTAGAAATCCTTTACACCCCTAATTAGGTTCATTCCTAAGTGCTTGATTATTTCTGTTGCTATTTTCAATGGAATTTTTTCCTTAACTGATGGCTCAGCTAGGTCATTGCTTGTGTATAGAAATGTTACTGATTTTTGCACATTAATTTCATATCCTGCCACCTTGCTGAATTTGTTTATTAGCTCAAGTAACTTTGCTGTAGATTTCTCAGGATCTTCCAAGTATAGTATCATATCATCTGCAAATAATGAGAGTTTTACTTCTTCCTTTCCAATTTTGATGCCTTTTATTTATTTTTCCTGCTTGATTACTGTAGCTAGAACTTCTAGCATAATGTTGAATAATAGTGGTGACAGTGGGCATCCTTGTCTTGTACCTGATCTTATGGAAAAATCTTTCAGTCTCTCTCCAATGAATACAGTGTTGGCTATTAGTTTTTCATATATTTCCTTTATCATACTGAGGTAGTTACCTTTGATTCCTATCTTTTTGGAGTGTTTTTATAAGAAAAGGATGCTGAATTTTGTCGAATGCTTTTTCAGCATCAATTGAGATGATCATGTGACTTTTACCTTTTGATTTGTTAATGTGCTGTATTACATTAATTGATTTTCTTGTGTTGAACCATCCTTGCATTCCTGGTATAAACCTCACTTGGTCATGGTGTATGATTCTTTAAGGTGCTTTTGAATTCGATTTGCTAATATTTTATTGAGAATTATTGCATCTATATTCATTAGGGAGATTGGTCTGTAGTTTTCCTTTCTTTTAGCATCTTTACCTGGTTTTGGTATTAAAATGATATAAGCCTCATAAAATGAGTTAGGTAGAGTTCCTTTTTCCTCAATTTTTTGGAAAAGTTTGAGCAGGATTAGTGTTAGTTCTTTATGGGATGTTTGATAAAATTTCCCCTGTAAAGCCATCTGGCTCTGGGCTTTTCTTTGTAGGAAGATTTTTGATGACTGATTGAATCTCTTTACTTGTGATTGGTTTGTTGAGATCTATTTCTTCCTGAGTCAGTGTAGCTTCTTTGTATATTCAGGAATTTGTCCATTTCATCTAAGTTGTCTTGTTTGTTGGTGTATAGTTGTTCATAGTATCCTCTCATGATTTCTTTTATTTCTTCATGGTCTGTGGTAATGCACACCTTCTCATTTCTGATTTTGTTCATTTGCATCCCCTGTCTTTTTTTCTTTGTGAGTCTTGCTAGTGGCCCATCAATTTTATTGATTTTCTCAAAGAACCAACTATTGGTGTTATTGATTCTTTCTATTGTTCTTTTGTTCTCCTATTCATTTATCGCTGCTTTAATCTTTGTTATTTCTCATTTTCTATTTGCTTTAAGGTTAGTTTGCTGCTCTTTCTCAAGTCCCTCCAGGTGTGCTGTTAAGTCCTCAATTTTTGCTCTTTCTTGTTTTTTAATTTAGGCACTTAGGGCAATAAATTTCCCTCTCAGCACAGTCTTTGCCACATCCCATAGGTTATGATAAGTTGTATTCTCCTTTTCATTCATCTCCAGATAGCTATTGATTTCTCTAGCAATTTCTTCTCTCACCCACTGGTTGTTTAAGAGTGTGCCATTATGAGAAGAGAGTTACATGTTAGCTTCAAATAGCATTACATGGGTGTATTACTTAGATGCAATTTTTCACTGTTTGGAGTGCATGGAAGCAATGGAGATAGTATATCACTCCATTTTGAGAAGGAACTTATATTTTAGCTTCAAATAGCATTACCTGTCTATATTCCTTAGATGCAGTTTTTCACTGATTGTAGTGCATGGAAGCAATTGGAGAGAGTATATCACTCCATTTTGACAAGTGCATTACCTAACAGCTTCAAATAGCATTAAGTGAGTCTTTTCATAAGGTGAAGTTTTTCACTTATAGGAGTGCATAGAAGCCATTGTGGGCACTATATCACTGTTTTGAGAAGTGCCTTTCATAACATCATCAAATATCAATAAGTGAGTGTTTTCCTAAGATGCAGTTTTTCACTCATACAACGGCATAGAAGTAAGTGGGAACAGTATATCACTCCATTATCAGAAGGGACTTGCATGCTAATTTAAAATAGTATTAGGTATTTTCCTAATTTGCAGTTTTCACTCATAAGAATGCATGGATGCAATGGACACAGTTTTTAACTCTATTTTGAGAAGGGACTTGCATACTAGCTTCAAATAGCATTGTGTGTGTGTGTATTCCTTAGATAGTTTTTCAGTGATTGGAGTGCATGGGGCAAGTGAAGACAGCATATCACTCCATTTTGAGAAGTGCCTTACATAATAGCTTCAAATAGCATTACGTGATTGTTTTCCTAAGTTGCAGTTCTTCAATAATAGGAGTGCAAGGAAGCAATGGAGACTCTATATCACTCTATTTTGAGAAGACTTATATATTTGCTTCAAATAGCATTATGTGGCTGTATTCCTTAGATGCAGTTTTTCACTGATTGGAGTGAATGGAAGCAAGTGGAGACAAGATGGCCCTCCATTTTGAGATGTGCCTTACATAATAGCTTCAAATAGCATTACGTGAATGCTTATTAAGATGCAGTTTTTCACTTATATAACTGCATAGAAGACAGTGGAGACAGTGTATCACTTCATTTTGAGAAGGGGCTTACATATTACCTTCAAACAGCAGTGCATGTTTTCCTAATTTGCAGTTTTTCATTCATAGGAGTGCATGGATGCAATGGAGACAGTATATCTCTCCATATTGAGAAGGGCCTTACATACTAGCTTCAAAAATAGCATTACATGTATGTATTGCTTAGATTCATTTTTTCACCTATTCGAGTGCATATAATTAAGTGGATTCAGTATATCACTCCATTTTTGAGAACTGCTTTACATAGTAGCTACAAACAGCATTATATGAATATTTTCCTAAGATGTTGCTTTTCACTCATATGAGTGCATAGAAGCCAGTGGGGACAGTATATCACTCCATTTTGAGAAGGGACTTACATGCTGGCTTTAAATATCATTGTGTGTGTGTTCCTTGGATGTAGTTTTTCACTGATTGGAGAGCGTGGAAGCAAGTGGGTTTAGTATATCACTCAATTTTGAGGAGTGCCTTATAATAGCTTGAAATAGCATTCCATGAGTGTTTTCCTAAGATGTCATTTTTCACTTATACTAGGGCATAGAAGCCTGGGGACAGCATATCACACCATTTTGAGAAGGCATTTACATACTAGCTACAAAAAGATTTAGGTGATGGTCTCCCTAAGTTGCAGTTTTTCACTCAAAGGAGTGCCTAGAAGCAATGGAGACAGTATATTCCTCCATTTTGAGAAGAGACTTATAGACCAGCTTCAAATACATCATGTGTGTGCATTCCCTAGATGTGGTTTTTCACTAAATGGAGTGGATGGAAGCAAGTGGAGACAGTATTTTATCCACTTGATAAGTGCCTTACACAATAGCTTCAAATAGCATCATGTGTTTCCTAAGAAGTAGTTTTTCACTCATATTAGTGCATATAAGCCAGTGGCTGCAATATATCACTCCATTTTAAGAAAGGTCTTACATTACACTTCAAAAAGCATTAGGTGTGTGCTTTCATAACTTACATTTTTTCACTCATAGGGGTGCATGGAAGCAATGGAGACAGTATATCACTCAATTTTGAGAAATTCCTTACATAACAGCTTCAAATAGCATTAGGTGAGTGTGTTTCTAAGATGTTTTTTTCTCTCACATGAGTATATAGAAGCCCGTGGGAACAGTATATTGCTCCATTTTGAGAAAGGACTTACATAATAGCTTCAAATAGCATTATATGTTTGTATTCCTTAGATGCAGTTTTTCACTGAATTGGGTACACAGAAGCCAGTGTGGCAGTATATCACTCCTTTTGAGAAGTACATTACTTACTATCTTCAATTAGCATTTTGGTGAGGGTTTTCCTACATTGTTGTTTTTCATTCATAGGAGTGCATGGAAGCAATGGAGACAGTATATCACTCCATTATAAGAACGGACTTACATACTAGCTTCAAATAGCATTATGTGTGTGTATTTCTTAAATGCAGTTTTTCACTATTGGAATGCACAGAAGCCAGTGGAGAGAGTATATCACTTTATTGTGAGAGTGCCTTACATAATAGCTTCAAATAGCATTAGTGTGTGTTTTCCTTAGATGCCGTTTTTCTCTCATATGAGTGAATAGAAGCCAATAGGGACAGTACAAAGTTCCATTTTGATTAGGGACTTACAAATCAGCTTCATATAGCATTAGGTGAGGGTTTCCCTAAATTGCAGTTTTTCAATCACAGGAGTGCATGGAAACAATGGGACAATATAATATTCTATTTTTAGTTGTGACTTACATACCCATTTCAAATAGCATTATGTGTTTGTATTCCTTAGATTCAGTTTTTCAATGATCGGAGTGCATGGAAGCAAGTGTAGACTGTATCACTCTATTTTAAATAGTGGCCAATATACTAGCTTCAAATAGCATTATGTGGTTTTTTTTTCTTCCCTTAGATCAGTTTTTCACTGATTGTTGTCCATGAAAGTAAGTGGAGACAGTATATCACTCCATTTTGATAAAGGACTTACATACTAGCTTCAAATAACATTACACGTGTGTATTCCTTGGGTGCAGTTTTCAACTGAATGGAGTGCATGGAAGCCATTGAGTCAGTATTTCACTCCATTTTGAGAAGTACCTTACACACAAGCTTCAAATAGCATTTGGTGAGTGTTTTCCTAAGTTCTATTTTACATTCATAGGAGTGCATGGAGACAGTATATCACTCCATCTTGAGAAGGGGCTTACATATTACCTTCAAATAGCATTATGCATGTGTATTTCTTAGATAGTTTTTCACTGATCAGAATGCATGGAATGCAGCAGAGAGAGTATATCACTCTATTTTGAGAGGTGCCTTACATAATAGCTTCAAATAGCATTAGGTGTATGTTTTCCTTAGATGCTGTTTTCCTCTCATATGAGTGAATAGAAGCCAGTGGGGACAGTATAAAACTCCATTTTGATTAGGGGCTTACAAACTAGTTTCATATAGCATTAGGTGAGGGTTTCCTTAAGTTGCAATTTTTCATTCACAGAGTGCACAGAAGCAATGGGGCAGTATAATACTTTATTTTTAGTTGTGACTTACCCATTTCAAATAGCATTAGGTGTTTGTATTCCTTAGATTTATTTTGTCACCAGTAGGAGTGCATGGATGCAATTGGAGACAGTATATCACTCCATTTTCAAAAGTGCCTTACACAATAGCTTCAAATATCATTGGTGAGTGTTTCTTAAGATGCAGCTTTTCACTCATTCAAGTGCAGAGAAGACAGTGGGAACAGCATATCATTCCATTTGGAGAAAGGTCTGATGTACTAGCTTCAAATAGCATTATGTGTGTATATTTCTCAGATTCATGTTTTTCACCAATTGGAGTGCCTGGAATTAAGTGGAGACAGTAAATCACTCCCTTCTGAAAAGTGCCTTTCATAATAGCTTTAAACAGCATTTGATGAGTGTTTTACTAAGATGTAGTATTTCATTCATACTAGGGCATAGAAGCCATGGGGAGAGTATATCACTCCATTTTAAAAAGGAACTTACAACTAGCTTCGAATAGTATTCCGTGTTTGTATTTTTTTAATGTAATTTTTCAATGACTGGAGGGCATGGAAGGAAGTGGAGACAGTATATCACTCCACTCTGAGAAGTGATATTGCATAATATCACATTCATTCTGAGAAGTGATTTCATAATAGATTCAAATAACATTAGGTGACTGCTTCCTCAGATGCAGTTTTTCACTCATAAAATTGTAAAGAAGCCAGTGGGCACATTGTATCACTCCATTTTGATGAGGAACTTACATACTAACTTCAAACAACATTATGTGAGTGTTTTCCTTAGTTTGAAAGCAATGGAGACAGAATATCACTCCATTTCAGAAGGAACTTACATACTAGCTGCAAATATCCCTGTGTGTATTGCTTAGATTTAGCTGTCACTGATAGGAGTGCATGGAAGCAAATTGGTGACAACATATCACTCCATTTTCAGAAGTGCCTTATATAATAGCTTCAAATATCATTAGGTGGATGTTTTCCTAAGATGCAGTTTTTTCACTCATTTGAGTGCAGAAGACAGTGGGGATAGCATATCACTCCATTTTGAGAAAGATCTGATGTACTAGCTTCAAATAGCATTAATGTGTGCATTCCTTAGATATACTTTTCACTAATTGGAATACATAGAAGCAAGTGGAGACAGTATATCACTCCATTTTGAGGAATGCCTTATATATTGGCTCCAAATAACAGTAGCTGAGTGTTTTCCTAAGTTGCCATTTTTCACTCATACGACTGTATGGAAACTATGGGGACTATATCACTGCATTTTGAGAAGGGACTTACATACTAGTTTCAAATAGCATTAAATGCGTATTTTCCTAAGATGCAGGTTTTCACTCATAGGAGTATATTGACACCAGTGTGGATAGTATATCACTCCATTTTAAGAAGGGATTTATATATTAGCTTCACATAGCATCATGTGTATGCACTCATTGGGTGCAGTTTTTCACACATAGGAGCGCATGGAAGCAAGGAGACAGTATATCACCCCATTTTGAGAAGGGTCTTGCATACTAGTTGCAAAGAGCAATGCATGTGTGTACTGCTTAGATTTGGTTTGTCAAAGATAGGAGTACATACAAGCAAATGAAGATAGTATATCATTCCATTTTGAGAAGTGCCTTACATAATAGCTTCAAATATCATTAGGTGAGTGTTTACCTAGGCACAGCGTTTCACACATTTGAGGGCGTAGAAGACAGTGGGGACAGTATATCACTCCATTTTGAGAAGCACCTTACATAATAACTTCAAATAGAATTTGGTAACTGTTTTCTTAAGTTGCAGTTTTTCATTCTTAGGAATGCATGGAGGTAATGGAGACATTATATCACTCCATTTTGCAAAGGGTCTTACACTACTAATTTCAAATAGTATTATGTGTGTGTGTTTCTCAAATGCAGTTTTTTACTATTTGGAATGCATGGAAGCCAGTGGAGAGAGTATATCACTCTATTTTGAGAGTTGCCTCACATAATAGCTTCAGATAGCATTTGGTGAGTGTTTTCCTTTGATGCCATTGTTCTCTCATACAAGTGCATAGAAGCCAGTTGGGATGGAACAAAACTCCATTTTGATAAAGGTCTTACATACCAGCTTTATATTGCATTAGGTGTGTGTTTCCCACCTAAGTTTGTAGTTTTTCAATCATAGGAGTGCATGGAAGCAATGGAGATGGGATATCACTCTATTTTCAGAAGAGTCTTACATACCACTTTCAAATAACATTATGTGTGTGTATTCCTTAGAGCAGTTTTTCACTGAGTGGAGTGCATGGAAGCAAGTGGAGACAGTATATCACTCCATTTTGATAAAAGACTTACATAATAGACTCATACAGCATTAGATGAGTGTTTTCCCATGTTGCCATTTTCACTCACACAAGTGCATAGAATCCAGTGGTGACAGTATATCACTCCATTTTGAGAAGAGACTTACATACTACCTTTAAATTGCATTATGTTTGTATGTAGCTTAGATGCAGTTTTTCACTGATAGGACATGGGAGCAAGTGGAGATAGTATATCACTCCATTTTGAGAAGTGCCTTACATAATACCTTCAAATAGCATTAACTGAGTGTTTCCTAAGGTGCAGTTTTTCACTCACATGAGTACATAGATTTCAGGGGGACAGTATATCACTCCATTTTGGGAAGGGACTTAAATACTAGCTTCAAATACCATTAGGTGGTGATTTCCTAAGTTGAAGTTTTTCACTCACAAGAGTGCCTGGAGCAATAGAAACAGCATATCACTCCATTTTGAGAAGTGCCTTACATAATACCTTCAAGTAGCATTCAGTGAGTGTTCTAGTTTGCTAGCTGCCAGAATGCAATATACCAGAAATGGAATGGTTTTTAAAAGGGGAATTTAATAAGTTGCTAGTTTACAGTTCTCAGGCTGAGAAAATGTCCCAATTAAACAAGTCTATAGAAATGTTCAACCTAAGGCATCCAGACAAAGATACTTTGGTTCAAAAAGGCTGATGAAGTTCAGGGTTTCTCACTCAAGTGAGAAGGCACATGGCGAACACAGCCAGGACTTCTCTCTCAGCCAGAAGGGCCTGTGGTGAACACAGCATCATCTGCTAGCTTTCTCTCCTGGCTTCCAGTTTCATGAAGGTCCCTGGGAGGCACTTTCCTTCTTCATCTCCAAACATCACTAGCTCGTGGACTCTCTGCTTCATGGTGCTACAGTATTCTCTGCTCTCTCCAAATCTCCTTCATTCTCCAAAATGCTTCCTCTTTTATAGGACTCCAGAAATTTATCGAGACCCACTCAAATGGGTGGAGACATGTCATCATCTAATCCAGCTTAACAACCACTCTTGATTTAATCACATCTCCAGGGAGATGATCTGATTACAGTTTCAAATATACAGTACTTAATAGGGATTATTCTGCCTTTATGAAATGGGATTCAGATTGAAACATGACTTTTCTAGGGGCATTCATCCTTTCAAAACCAGCACACACTCCGTTTTGAGAAGGGACTTACTTTCTAGCTTCATACAGCATTATGTGTGTGTGTTCATTAGTTATGGTTTTCCACTGATTAGAGTGCATAGAAGCAAGTTCACACTGTTCATCACTTCATTATATTGAAGTGCCTTACATAATAGCTTCCAAATTGCATTACATGAATGCTTTCCTAAGATGTAGTTTTCACACATATGAGTGCATAGAAGCAAGGGGAACATATATAATTCCATTTTGAGAAGGTACTTACATACTAGCTTCAAATAGCATAAGATGAGTGTTTTAGTAAGTTGCATTATTTCACTCATATGACTGCATAGAAGCAATGTAGATGGTATATCACTCCATTTTGAGAAGTGCCTTACATAATACCTTCAAATAGCATTACATGTGTGTATGTCTTAGATTTACTTTTTTACTGATTGAAGTGCATGGAAGTAAATGGAAACAGTATATCACTCCATTTTGAGAAGTGCCTTACATAATAGCTTCAAGAGGCATTAGGTGAGTGTTTTCCTAAGATGCAGTTTTTCTATCATATGAGTGCACAGAAGCCAGGGGGACATTATATCACTCCATTTTGAGACAGGTCTTACATACTAGCTTCAAATAGCATTAGATGAGTGTTTTCCTAAGTTGCATTTTGTCACTCATAGGAGTGCATGGAAGCAATGGAGGCAGTATATTAGTCCATTTTGAGAAGGGACTTCCATACCAACTTCAGGTAGCATTAAGTGTGTATAATCCTAAGAGGTAATTTTTCACTGATTCGAGTGCATGGAAGCAGATGGAGACAGTATATCACTACATTTCGAGATGTGATTTAATAATAGCTTCAAAAAGCATTTGGTGAGTGTTTTCCTAAGATGCTGCTTTACACTTATGTGAGTGCATTGAAGCCAGTGGGGACAGTATATCATCTACTTTGAGAAAGGACTTATATACTAGCTTCAGATAGCATTATTTATGTTTATTCCTCAGATGCAGTTTTTCATTTTATTGGAGTACATGGAAGCAAGTGGGAACTGTGTATCACTCTATTTTGAGTAGTGCCTTACATACCAACTTCAAATAGTATTGCATGTGGGTATTCCTTAGATTCAGTTTTTACTGATTGGAGTGCATGGAAGTAGGTGGAGACAGTATATCACTCCATTTTCAGAACTGCCTTACATAAAAACTTCAAATCAAATCAGATGAGTATTTTATTAAGATGCTGTTTTTTAATCATATGAGTGCGTAGAAGCCAGGGAACCATTTATAACTCCATTTTGAAAAGGGACTTACATACTAGCTTCAAATATAATTATGTGAGTGTCTTCCCAAGATGCAGTTTTGCACTCATCTGAGTGCATAGAAGCCAGTGGGTTCAATTTATCACTCTATTTGAGAAGGGACTTATATAACAGCTTCAAATAGCATTAAATGTGTGTATTCCTTAGATTCAGTTTTTAAATGATTGGAGTACATGGAAGTAAGTGGAGACAGTCTATCCTATCAGTACCTTCTGAGAAGTGCCCTGCATAATAGCTTCAAGAAGCAACAGGGGTCTTTCTCGGTCTGGGCTGAGGCGGCCATCTTGCTCTTGCCGCGTGCCGGTGTTGGAGGACCCTTCCTGCTTCAGATTTACCAACAGCATGAATCAAGAAAAGTTAGCCAAACTTCAGGCTCAGGTCCGGATAGGGGGCAAGGGTACAGCTCGCAGAAAGAAGAAGGTGGTACATAGAACAGCCACAGCAGATGACAAAAAGCTTCAGAGTTCTCTAAAAAAAAAACTGGCTGTGAACAATATAGCTGGTATTGAAGAGGTGAACATGATTAAAGATGATGGGACAGTTATTCATTTCAACAATCCCAAGGTCCAAGCTTCCCTCTCTGCTAACACCTTTGCAATCACTGATCATGCAGAAGCCAAACCAATCACAGAAATGCTCCCTGGAATATTAAGTCAGCTTGGTGCTGACAGTTTAACAAGTCTTAGGAAGTTAACGGAACAGTTCCCCCGGCAAGTGTTGGATAGCAAAGCACCAAAACCAGAAGACATTGATGAAGAGGATGATGATGTTCCAGATCTCGTAGAAAATTTTGATGAGGCATCAAAGAATCAAGCTAACTAAAATATTTTCTGATTTTTGGAAGCTGGCATGGACTAGGTTTAACAGAGCAGCTATGTGGTTCCAAAGTTTTACAGACACGGAGAACATCACCTGTTACTAGTTCAGTAATATAAATATTTTATATATTAAGAATGCTGTTTGTTCAGCATTTTCGGTCATTTGATTTTGCATTTTGCACTTCCTCCCAGGATTTATTCTTTTGGTCAAAATACGAAGTATTGGTGCAGTTTGAGGGTGGTTTGGTTTTTGATTCTTGTTATTTGTTTTCTGTCGGGGTATTTTGGTGTGTGTATGTGTATGTGTGCGTGTGGGTTTGTGTGTGTATACAGTGGAGAGCAAATTGGAAACAGTTCTATTTATCCTCCCCCTTCCCCTAGTAGAAATAAAACAAGTCTTCACATTTGTTACTTTTAATTTTTTTTTCCAATAATGCACAAAATTACTGAAAAGTGAGTATCTTGGATTTCAAATCTGAAGAGATTTACCATTGGCGGTTTGGTTTTAATTTGCTGTGTTAACTATCACATTTTAAATACATTTCTCTGGGCTTAAAAATGTCTTGAGATGGTGCCACCAGCTTCATGCTGGAGTAATGGATAGCAAGGCTTTGGTACAGTTATGATAGGTTCACTCACTTAGTCAGACTCGGAAGAGTTTCTTTTACTAGACTTCTTCCTTTCTTCCTAAATGCTTTTCCCCTCTCTCCTTTTGGTCTCACAATGGCCATCAGCCTTTGGTAATACTCTTCCTCATCTTCCAACTAGCATAAAAAGAATGGTCTCTATATAGAGTAGGGTGCCTAATCCCTCTCTTTTATAAGATTTTATTCCCTCCTCCTGAGGAACAATAGCTCCATCCTCAACTTTTTATTTCCCTTTGATTTTATAGTTTGGCAGATTTCAAACTGGAATAGCTAGCATGTGCTTGCTAAATAATTTTCTGTTAGCCTTATCCTGTATCCTAGTTGTTCTTAATAGCACATACAAAAATGCCTCTTTTAAAGCAAGGTTGAAATTGGGAATGTCCTTTTGAATCAGAAATAAATAGGCCATAGACTCATCCCCCAGCACAAGATGGGCATTCGGCAAAATGGTACTGGCCCCAGGAGGAACCACTCTCCTACTTTTTGCCTTGAACCTACCTCTGAGTTGAATCTTACTATTGTAGCTGCTTGCAGCACCTTCCTGCATGTTTTGAGCGTACTGGTTTGGATGGAACACTGGTAAAACGCAGTATTTGTTCACCTCCTTTCAGAGGACTTGGAGGTAAGTTGCATTCATTCAGTCAAGTTTCCCTCTTGCTGTCTGATGATAAAAGCTTGCATTTTGCCATATCAGCATTTGTTATAGCCTTGTTTAAGAATAAGACTAGAAAATCTATTGCTTTCTAGCCAACATCATACTAACTATGGCTTAACCTTACAGCATATCAGCTTTTGTTTCAAGCTAGATATCTTTATTTGATATCTAAAGTGCAAACCAACAACATATTAAGAGATCTGTAGACACAAAGACAAACCTCTTGTGTTTTTTTTTCATCCAAACACCTCAATTTATTTTATACATTTGTTCATTTTTCCTGTTGTTTTATATAATATATGGACTTAACTACAAATAAAATAACAGTAATAAAATAACAGTACAAAAGAGGATAATATTTCCTCTTATGCTTCTCTTATTGTTTTCTACAGAATTTCCTTCTTTTGTATGCATCTCTACTCCCCACCCCAAATGAATTTTAGTACAGAGAGTATTTGAAATATTGTCTCATCCATTGTCAGTTAAGTAGCTCCACATAGTTTACACAGCCCAGAATTCGGTTCCTCTGACTGTCCCTAAGGAGCACATTGTGGGGCACATAGAGTAGGCAAGGACACTTCAAGTGGTTGGGAACATATAAGAGGTACATAGTATAGCAAGGGAAGAAAGAGCACTTGCCTGGGAGTCAAGAGACTTAAGTTCTAGTTCAGGCTCTGGCATTAATTATGTGCAATTGGTAGGTCATCTAACTACTCTGAGATTCATTACCAGTCAAATCAGATATTCTGAAGCTAAGGTTTCTTCTCCTTTTGCAGTTCTGTGAATCTCATTTCTGACAATTCTCAAGGAGGTGATTTTTATTATCTTTTGAGAGATGTCTTTGTTTTTATCAATATCCACAAAATGTTTTGTTTGTCTAAATGTTTCTTCCTCTTTTTTTTTCCTTTGATCGCATTTTGTCTACTCAGAGAAACTCTGGTCAGTATTCCCTTCTATACTGTTGCTAACAGCTCTTTAATAGCTGCCCTCACTTGTGTGCAATGAACCAATAGTCTTTTTTTATTTTATATTCATATCTTCCCCTTTCCTGGACAGAGCATATTGAGCTCCTGCTCACCCCAAAGAAAGGTCCCTGCCTTCAGAGTGAATAGACTTAGAATAAGAGGAGGAGTGTGGATGAAACTGTTTGTAAATTCTAGTATTCTTGGCACAAATAAAAATTACATAGTTTTTTAATATATAAAGAAGTTACTAAATATGTGCTTTTTACTATGGTTAGGTATGTATTGCCAAGACAACAACTGTAGCAGCATTTTCTGGGAAAACTGACTTAAAATTTGGGGGTAATTCAAGCAGTTTCTGCAGAAAATTGATTCATGGTCGTAATTTTTGTGGTTAGTCCTTTCAGTTTTTGTAAAGTTCCTCATCGATCTATTTGGGGGAACCCAAAGTAAATAGTTAGGTCATAATATTTGTTTTATTCTTATTTTTCCTATTAAGTAATGATATAAGAAGATACCAGATACCTCAGTTTGTTGTGGAATAACTGGTATATATGGGATTCCATTAAATTCATTTAAACCCCCCCCCAAAAAAAAAAGAAGCAATAGGTGATTGTTTTCCTAAGATGCAGTTTTTCTATCATATGAGTGCATATAAGCCAGTGGGGACAGTATATCACTCCATTTTGAGAAGGGCCTTACATACAAGCATCAAAATAGCATTATGTGCATGTATGATTTAGATGTGATTTTTCACTGATTGGAGTGCATGGAAGCAATTGCCACAGTATATCACTCCATTTTAAGAAGTGCCTTACAAAATAGCTTCAAACTGCATCAGGTGAGAGTGCTTTCCTAAGATGCAGGTTTTCACTCCTAAGAGTGCATGGAAGAAATGTAGACAGCATATAACTCCATTTTGAAATACCATTCCATGTGTGTATTTCTTAGATGCAGTTTTTACCGATTGGAGTGCATGGAAGCAAGAGAGACAGTATATCACTCCATTTTGAGAATGTCTTAGACATTAGCTTCAAATGACATTTGGTGAATGTTTTTGTAAGATGCAGGTTTTCACTCATTTAAGAGCATATAAGCCAGTGGGGACAATATATCACTCCATTTTGAGAAGGCACTTACATACTAGGTACAAATAGCATTGCGTATTTTCCTAAGTTGTAATTTTTCACCCATAGGAGTGCGTGAAACAATGGAGACACTAAGCCCTCGATTTTGAGAAGGGTTTTACATACTAGCTTAAAATAGCATTAGCTGTGTGTTTTCCTAAGTTTCATGTTTTCAATCATAACAGTAAATGGAAGCAATGGACACAATACATCACTCGATTTGAGAAGGCACTTACATACCAACTTCAAATAGCATTACATGTGTGTATTCCTTAGATGTAATTTTTCACTGATTGCTGAGCTTGTAAGCAAGTAGAGACAGTATATCATTTTATTTTGAATAGTGTCTTACATACCAGCTTCAAATAGCTTTATGCGTGGGTATTTCTTAGATTCAGATTTTATTGATTGGTGTGCATGGAAGTAAGTGGAGACAGTATATCACTCCATATTGAGAAGTGCCTTACACAATAACTTCAAATAGAATTAGGTGAGTGTTTTAATAAGATGTAGTTTTTCACTCATACAAATGCATAGAATCCAGGGGGACAGTATATCACTCCACTTTTAAATGGGCCTTAAATATTAGCTTCAAATAACATTAAGTGAGTGCTTTCCTAAGATGCAGTTTTGCATACTTATGAGTATACAGAAGACAGTGGGGACAGTCTATCATGCAATTTTGTGAAGGGTCTTACATACTAGTTTCAAATAGCATTATATGGGTGTATTACTTAGATGCGTTTTTCACTGATTGGAGTGCATGGAAGCAAGTGCAGGCAGTATATCACTCCATTTTGAGAAGTGCCTTACACAATAGTTTCAAATAGCATTAGATGAATGTTTCTTAATATGCAGTTTTTCACTCATACAAATGCATAGAATCAGTGGTGCAGTATATCACTCCACTTTGAGAAGGGATATACATACTAGCTTCAGACAACATTATGTGTGTGGAATCATTAGATGCAGTTTTTCACTGATTGGAGTGTATGGAAGCAATGGAGACACTATATTACTCTATTTTGAGAAGGGTCTTACATATTAGCTTCAAATAGCATTAGCTGAGTGTTTTCCTAAGTTGCATGTTTTCACCATAACAGTAAATGGAAGCAATGGAGACAATATATCACTCCATTCAAGAAGGCACTTACATACCAGCTTCAAATAGCATTACTTGTGTGTATTCCTTAGATTCAGATTGTTACTGACTGGAGTGCATAGAAATAAGTAGAGATGGATAATAAGTCCATTTTGAGAACTACTACATTTTAGCTTCAAATAGAATTAGCTGAGTACATACCAGCTTCAGTTAGCATTATGTATATGTATTCCTTAGATTCAGTTTTTACTGATTGGAGTGCATGGAAATAAGTGGAGGCAGTATATCACTCCATATTTAGAAGTGCATTACATAATAACCTCAAGGAGAATTAGGTGAGTGCTTTATTAAGATGCAGTTTTCCACTTATATTGAGTGCATAGGAGCTTGGGGGATCATATCACTCCATTTGTAGAAGGGACTTATACACTAGCTTCAAACAGCATTATATGTGTTTATTCCATAGATGCAGTTTTACACTGATTGGAGTGCATCAAAACAAGTGGAGACAGTACACCACTCCATTTTGAGAAGGGACTTACATACCAGCTTCAAATAGCATTTGGTGTATATTCATTAGATGCAGTTTTTCATGGATTGGAGTGCATCAAAACAAGTGGAGACAGTATATCACTGTATTTTGAATAATGCCTACATACTAGCTTCAATGTGCAATGCATGTGGTTATTTCTTAGATTCATTTTTTTCACCGATTGGAGTCCATGGAAGTAAGTAGAGATGGTTACTCACTCCATTTCGAGAACTACCTTACATAATAGCTTCAAATAAAATTAGTTGAGTGTTTTCCTAAGATGTAGTTTTCACACATGCGAATGCATGGAAGCCAAGGGAGGCAGTATATCACTCCATTTTGAAATGGAACTTTCATATTAGCTTCAAATAGCATTATGTGTGTGTATTCCTTTGATGCAGTTTTCCACTGATTTGAGTGTGTGGAAGCAAGTGGAGACCGTGCACCACTCCATTTTGAGAAGTGCCTTACATAATAGCTTCAAATAGCGTTAGGTGTGTGTTTTCCTAAGATGCAGTTTTTCACATATATGACTGCATAGAAGCCAGTGGGGACAGTATATTACTCCATTTTGAAAACAGACTTACATACTAGCTTCCAATAGCATTCCAAGTGTATATTCCTTATTTGCAGGTTTTCACTGACTGAAGTGTATGGTAGCAAGTGGAGACAGTATATTACTTCCATTCTGCCAAGTGTCTTACATAATAGCTTCAAATAAGTTTAGGTGAGTGCTTTCACAAGATGCAATTTTGCACTCATATGAGTGCACAGAAGTCATTGGGGACAGTATAGCATTCCATTTTGAGAAAGGACATATATACCACCTTCAAATAGCATTAGGTGAGTGTTTTCCTTAGTTGTAGTTTATCAATCTTAGGAGTGTATGGAAAGAATGGAGACAGTATATCACTCCTTTTAGAAAAGTGCCTTACATACTACAATCAGATAGCATTACATGTGTGTGTTCCTTAGATGTAGTTTTTCTCAGATTGGAGTGCATGGAAGCACGGATAGAGTATTTATCACTCTATTTTGAATAGTGTCTTGCATACATGCTTCAAATAGCATTATGTGTGTGTATTCCTTAGAGGTATTTTTTTCACTGACTGGAGTGCATGGAAGTAAGTGGAGACAGTATATCACTCCATTTTGAGAAGTACCTTACATGATAGCATCACATAACATTAGATGAGTGTTTACATATGATGCCATTTTTCACTCATATGAGTGCATAGAAGGCAGTGTGGACAGTATATCACTCTATTTTGAGAATGGACTTACATACCTTGTCAAATAGCATTATGTTTGTGTGTAGCTTAGATAAAGTTTTTCATTGATGGTAGTGCATAGAAGCAAGAGGAGAGATTACATCACTTCATTTTGAGACGTGCCTAACATACTAGCTTCAAAGAGCAGTAAAGGTGCATATTCCTTAGATGCAGTTTTTCACTGATTGGAGTGCCTGGAAGCAAGTGGAGACATTATATCACTCCATTTTGAGAGGTGCCTTATATAATAGCTTCAAATAGCATTAGGTGTGTGTATTCCTAAGATGCTGTTTTTCACATATATGAGTGCATAGAAGCCAGTGGGGACAGTGTATCACTCCATTTTGAAAAGGGAGTTACATACTAGCTCCAAAGAGTATTAAGAGTATGTATTCCTTAGATGCAGTTTTTCAATGACTGGAGTGCATGGAAACAAGTGGAGACAGTATATCTCTCTATTTTGGGTAGTGCCTTATATATCAGCTTCAAATACCATTGCATTGTGGATACCTTAGATTCAGTTTTTACTGATTGGATTGCATGGAAGTAAATGAAGACAGGATATCACTTCATTTTAAGAGTGCCTTACATAATAGCTTCAAGAAGCATTTGGTGAGTGTTTTCCTAAGCTGCAGTTTTTCAATTATAGGAGTGCATGGAAGCAATGGAGACAGTATATCACTCCGTTTTGAGAAGGGACTTATATAATAGTTTCAAATATCATTAAATCTGTGTATTCATTAGATGCAGTTTTTCACTGATTGAAGTGCATGGAAGCAGTATATCACTTATATCACTCTATTCTGTGTTGTGACTCACATAACAGATTCAAATAGCATTACATGTATGTATCACTTAGATTCCATTTTTCAAAGATTGGAGTGAATGGAAATAAGTGGAGACAGTATATCACTCCATATTGAGAAGTATCTTACATACTAGCTTCAAATAAAATAGGCAATTGTTTTCCTAAGTTGCAGTTTTTCACTCATAAGAGTGCATGGAAGCAACAGGGTCAGTATATCACTCCATTTTGAGAAGGGACTTACATACTACCTTCAAATAGCATTACATGTATGTATTCCATATATATGGTTTTTCACTGGCTGGAGAGCATTGAAACAAGTGTAGACAGTATATCACTGCATTTTAAGAAGGACTTACATTCTAGCTTCAAATAGCATTAGGTGAGTGTTATCCAAAGTTGCACTGGTCACTCATAATTGTGCATGGAGGGGAGTATGGGGTTCTTTGAGGCCAAGATGGTAGCTTAGCAATGTTAGTGATTTAGTTCATCCTCCAGAACAACTACTAAATAACCAGGAACAGTACAGAACAGCTCCTGGGGCCACGTCAGTGACCGGACACACAGCATACCCCAATCTGGACCAGCTGGACCGGCTGTGAGCCCCACCAGAACCATGAGTTCCCCAAGCCATGGTGGCCGGTGCCCCTCCCCCATGGGCTGCTCCCCAGAGGGGAAAGGAAAGAGACTTTGCCAGCAGCATGGGCTGAGTACAACCAAACATCAATTGTAGAATTAATTAACAAATTCTGACAATTAAAAATAGGCCCCCAGGTCAGGTGAACCTGGTCAAAGCAGAGGTCACTCAGTTTTGCCCCAGCGCCAAGGGGGCAGGGCTGATGGAAAAAGAAGAAAAAAAGAAACAGTTTTTGGTGGCTATATTTCTACAAAGTCCTGACTGCCTTTGGATACAGTGGCAGGACTTCTCAGGCTGCAACTGCCCTAGGCAAAGGCAGAAACAAATTTGTTTGAGGGCTTGTCTGGAGCCTGTGCCTTCCCCAGGGGAGGGGTAAGCCCAACTCAGTTGGAATCCCTCCATTAAGGAATTCAGACACCAGGACTTGGTAATTCAAAACCATTAAAACAAGTCTATGACCTCTCCTCTGTCTCCATCACACCCCCAGCAGGAAGAGTCTTCCAAAGTTAAAGGTACCACATCATCTTATGCTGGTAAGGCAAACAAGTGCCTCAAACTGGGCAGGAAAGAAAAAGAGAGTCCAGAGACTCCACAGGAAAGTCTTTCAACCTGCTGGGTCTCACCCTCAGGGAAAACTGATGCAGGTGACTCTCTCCTCCTGATAGGAGGCCAGTTTGGTCTGGGAAAATCCAGCTGGGCTCTATAACACCTAAGTAGACCCACCTAAGGGTGGGGATGGCGGGGAGACATCATACAGGCAGGGCAAGAAACAAGAAAACAAGAAGTGAAAAATTCTCCTCTGTTAAACAAAACCTAAGCTAGAGGTCCAGATAAATGCTGAACTGAATGTCAAAGAACAGACAGACAACAAATTCATCCAGCAAGAAAACCCTAGGTAAAAGAAGTGAAAGCAATCTCCTGAATAAACTAATTAAGGTAATTAAATGCCTAGATGCCAGCAAAAAATAACAAATCACACTAGGAAAATTGAAGGTAAGGCCCAGTCAAAGGAACAAACCAAAAATTCAAATGAGATACAGGAGTTGAAACAATTAATTCAGAATATACAAGTAGACATGGAAAATCTCATCAAAAATCAAATCAATGAATTGAGGGAGTATATGAAGAAGACAAGGAATGAACAAAAAGAAGAAATTGAAAGTCTGAAAAAACAAATCACAGAACTTATGGGAATGAAAGGCACAGTAGAAGAGATAAAAAAAAAAACAATGGAAACCTACAATGTTAGATTTCAAGAGGCAGAAGATAGGACTAGTGAACTGGAGGATGAAACATCTGAAATCCGACAAGCAAAAGAAAATATATGGAAAAAAATGGAAAAATATGAGCAGAGACTCAAGGAATTGAATGACAATAAAGAGCATGAATATATGTGTCGTGGGTGTCCCAAAAGGAGAGGAGAAGGGAAAAGGAGGAGAAAAACTAATGGAGGAAATTATCACTGAAAATTTTCCAACTCTTATGAAAGATTTAAAATTACAAATCCAAGGAGTGCAGCATACCCCAAACAGAATATATCCAAATACATGTACTCCAAGACACTTAATAATCAGGATGTCAGAGGTCAAAGAGAAAGAGAGAATCTTGAAAGCAGCAAGAGAAAAGCAATCTATCACATACAAGGGAGCCCAATAAGACTACACGTAGATTTCTCAGCAGAAACCATGGAGGCAAGAAGACAGTGGGATGATTTTAAATTACTAAAAGAGAAAAACTGCCAACCAAGAATTCTATATCCAGCAAAACTGTCCTTCAAAAATGAGGGAGAAATTAAAACATTTTCCCACAAAAAAATCACTGAGAGGATTTGTGACCAAGAGACTGGCTCTGCAAGAAATACTAAAGGGAGCACTAGAGACAGATACAAAAAGACAGAAAAGAGAGGTGTGGAGAAGAGTATAGAAATGAAGATTATGAGTAAAGGTAAAAAGGAGGAAAATTAGATATGACATATAAAATCCAAAAGGCAAAATGGTAGAAAAAAGTACTACCCATACAGTAATAACACTAAATGTTAATGGATAAAACTCCTCAATCAAAAGACAGACTGGCAGAATGGATTATAAAACAGGACCCATCTATATGCTGTCTACAGGAAATACATCTTAGACCCAAGGATAAACAGAGGTAAAACTGAAAGGTTGGGAAAAGATATTTCATGCAAATAACAATCAGAAAAGAGCAGGAGTAGTGATACTAATATCCAACAAATTAGACTTCAAATGTAAAATAGTTAAAAGAGACAAAGAAGGATACTATGTATTAATAAAAGGAACAATTCAGCAAGAAGACATAACAATCATAAATACTTATGCACCAAGCCAGAATCCTCCAAAATACATGCAGCAAACACTGAAAACACTGAAAAGAGAAATAGACACATCTATAATAATAGTTGGAGACTTCAATTCCACACTCTCATCAATGGACAGAACATCTAGACAGAGGACCAATAAAGAAACAGAGAATTTGAATAATACAATAAATGAGCTAGATTTATAGAACATTACACCCCACAACAGTGGGATATACCTTTTTCTCAAGTGCTCATGGATAATTTTCAAGGATAGACCATATACTCATGGATCATTCTCAAGGATAGACAAAGCAAGTCTCAATAAATTTAAAAAGATTGAAATCATACACAACACTTTCTCGGATCATAAAGGAATGAAGTTGGAAATCAATAATAGGCGGAATGCCAGAAAATTCACAAATACATGGAGGCTCAACAACACACTCTTAAACAACGAGTGGGTCAAAGAAGAAATTGCAAGAGAAATTAGTAAATACCTCAAGGCAAATGAAAATGAAAACACAACATATCAAAACTTATGGGATGCAGCAAAGGCAGTGCTAAGAGGGAAATTTATTGCCCTAAATGCCTATATCAAAAAAGAAGAAAAGGCAAAAATGCAGGAATTAACTGTTCACTTGGAAGAACTGGAGAAAGAACAGCAAACTAACCCCAAAGCAAGCAAAAGGAAAGAAATCACAAAGATTAGAGAAGAAATAAATGAAATTGAGAACATGAAAACAATTGAGAAAATCAACAAAACCAGAAGCTGGTTTTATGAAAAAAATCAATAAGATTGATGGACCCTTAGCAACATTGACAAAAAGAAGTAGATAGAGGATGCAAATAAATAAGATCAGAAAAGGAAAAGGAGACATAACCACTGACCCCACAGAAATAAAGGAAGTAATGACAGGATACTATGAACAACTTTACGCTAACAAACTAGACAATGTAGATGAAGTGGACAACTTTATAGAAAGGCATGAACAACCAAGTTTGACTCAAGAAGAAATAGATGACCTCCACAAACCAATCACAAGTAAAGAAATTGAATCAGTCCCTAAGAAGCTCCCCAAAAAGAAAAGTCCAGGACCAGATGGCTTCACATGTGAATTCTGCCAAACATTCCAGAAAGAATTAGTACCAATCCTGCTCAAACTCCTAAAAAAATTTGAAGAGGAGGGAAAGCTACCTAACTCATTCTAAGAAGCCAACATCACCCTCATACCAAATCCAGACAAAGATATTACAAGAAAAGAAAACTACAGACCAATCTCTCTAATGAATATAGATGCAAAAATCCTCGACAAAATTCTAGCAAATCAAATCCAGCAACACATTAAAAGAATTATACACCATGACCAAGTAGGATTCATCCCAGGTATGCAAGGATGGTTGAACATAAGAAAATCAATTAATGTAATACACCATATCAACAAATCAAAGCAGAAAAACCACATGATCATCTCAATTGATGCAGAAAAGCATTTGACAAAATTCAACATCCTTTACTGTTGAAAACACTCCAAAGGATAGGAATAGAAGGGAACTTCCTCAAAATGATAAAGGGAATATATGAAAAACCCACAGCTAATATCATCCTCAATGGGGAAAAACTGAAAACTTTCCCCCTAAGATGAGGAACAAGACAAGGATGTCCACTATCACCACTGTTATTCAACATTGTGTTGGAAGTTCTAGCCACAGCAATTAGATAAGGAAAGGAAATAAAAGGCATCAAAATTGGAAAGGAAGAAGTAAAACTCTCACTGTTTGCAGATGATATGATACTATATGTCAAAAACCCTGAAAACTCCACAGCAAAATTACTAGAGCTAATAAATGAGTACACCAAAGTGGCAGGTTACAAGATCTACACTCAAAAATCTTTGGCATTTCTATACACTACTAATGAACTGAGGGGAAATTAAGAAAAAAACTCCATTTACAATTGCAACCAAAAGAATAAAATATTCAGGAATAAATTTAACTAAAGACACAGAAGACCTATACAAAGCAAACTACAAGAAATTTTCAAAAGAAATCACAGTAGTCCTAAATAAATGGAAGGTCATACTGTGTTCATGGATTGGAAGACTAAATATAGTTAAGATATCAATTCTACCTAAATTGATTTATAGATTCAATGCAATACCAATTAAATTCCTAAAAACTTACTTTTCAGAAATAGAAAAACCGATAACCAAGTTTATCTGGAGGGACAGGGTGCCCCAAATAGCTAAAATTATCCTGAGAAAAAAAAATGAAGTCAGAGATCTCATGCTACCTGACTTTAAGGCCTATTATGAAGCTACTGTGGTCAAAACAGCATGGTACTGGCATAAGATAGATATATTGATGTTGTGGCCCTGTGAAATGAGACACAAAGACGGACGCGAACACTTGTTGCAATCTTTCAGCAACCCCTGCGGAATGAGTCACACAGACACACAAGACGTACAAGATGGCTGCAGCCCCAAAGAGCTTCAGCTGCTTTATTTTATATCATTTCTCACAACTCTTTTGTTGACCAAGCCTGTTTTTTCAGTATATTACTCCCTTACTCTCTTGTTACTTTCAATCTAGCCTCGCAAATATCTGGGTAGCAAAAAGGGAACATTCCATACTTCGTGTGTGAAAGTAGGAACAAAACAAGTCTATTTGCAGAACATGTTCTTCCCCTTCATCCCCAGATAAGGCTCATGGCCAGGAGCTCTCTGTTTGCAGCAGACCTCCTCAAGGCCATTCTGAAGCCAGTCACTCCCAATAAATTCCGCAGGTTTTCTATTAACCCTTTGGCTCCTACATATTGACCAATGGAATTGAATAGAGTGTTCAGATATAGACCCTCTCATCTATGGACAATTGATCTTTGATAAGGCAGTCAAGCCAACTCACCTGGGACAGAACAATCTCTTCAATAAATGGTGCCTAGAGAACTGGATATCCATATGCAAAAGAATTAAAGAGGATCCATATCTCACACTGCATACAAAAGTTAACTCAAAATGGACCAAAGACCTAAACATTAGACCTAAGACCATAAAACTGTTATAAGAAAATGTATGGAAATATCTTATAAATCTTATACTTGGAGGTGGTTTTCTGGACCTTACACCCAAATCAAGAGCATTGAAGAAAAAAGAAAGGAATGGGAACTCCTCAAAATTAAACACTTTTGCGCATCAAAGAACTTCATCAAGAAAGTAAAATGACAGCCTACACAATGGGAGACAAAATTTGGAAATGACATATCAGATAAAGGTCTAGTATCCAGAATTTATAAAGAGATTGTTCAACTCAACAACAAAAAGACAGACAACCCAACTACAAAATGGGCAACAGACTTGAACAGACACTTCTCAGAAGAGGAAATACGAATGGCCAAAAGGCACATAAAGAGATGCTCAACTTCCCTGGCTATTAGAGAAATGCAAATCAAAACCACAATGAGATATCCTCTCACACTCACCAGAGTGGCCATTATCAATAAAACAGAAAGTGACAAGTGCTGGAGAGGATGTGGAGAAAGAGACACATTTACCCACTGTTGGTGGGTATGTCAAATGGTACAACCACTGTGGAAGGCAGTTTGGCAGTTCCTCAAAAAGCTAAATATAGAATTGCCATATGACCCAGCAATACCATTGCTAGGTATCTACTCAAAGGACATGAGGGCAAGGACACAAATGGACATTTGCACACCAGTGTTTATAGCAGCATTATTTACAAGTGCAAAGAGATGGAAATAGTCAAAATGTCCATCAACAGATGAGTGGCTAAACAAACTGTGGTATATACATATGATTGAATATTATGCAGCTGTAAGACAAAATAAAGTTATGAAGTATGTAACAACATGGATGTGACCTTAACGACATTATGCTAAGTGAGATAAGCCAGAAACAAAAGGACAAATACTGTATGGTCTCACTGATATGAACTGACATTAGTGAATAAACTTGGAGGACTTCATTGGTAACAGAGACCATCAGGAGATAAAAATAGGGTAAGATATTGGGTCATTGGAGCTGAAGGGATGCAGTTTGTGCAATAGGACTGAATATAAAAACTCAGAAATGTACAGCACAATACTACCTAACTATAATACAATAATGTTAGAACACTGAATGAAGCTGCATGACAGAATGATAGAGGGAGGAGGGCTGGGGGCACAAATGAAATCAGAAAAAAAGATAGATGATAAAGATTGAGATGGTATAATCTAAGAATTCCTAGAGTGTATAATGATAGTGACTAAATGTACAAATTTTTTAAATGTTTTTGCATGAGGAAGAACAAAGAAATGTCATTACTGCAGGGTGGTGAAAATAGATGGTAATTAATATTTTAAAATTTCAACCTATGTGTGAGACTAAAGCAAAAAAATGTTTATTTGGTACAAAATTTATATTTTGACTAGTGCACTTCCTAATATAACTTATGTAGATAGCTTAGTTGAACACCAAAGTACAGGGAACATTGAGTAGGACATGAGATTTTGTTGGTTTGTCCAGAGTGATGCCCTGATAAATCCCAGAGTGATTTGATCAATGAATAAAAAAGTATATGCAAAGTCCCCCTTGGGGAATAGTGAGAACGGGGGTAATTCAACCTCCCCAAGGTGAATTCTTGATATTCTCACAAGCAGTGTGGACAACCAAAGGTATAGGCTGAGCCCCCAGTCTTGGGGTTTATTCATATGAAACTTAACCCCACAAAGGATAGGTCAAGCCAACTTAAAATTTAGGCCTAAGAGTCACCCCCAAGAGAGTCTCCTTTGTAACTCAGATGTGGCCTCTCTCTCTCTAGCCAACACAACAAGCAAACTCATGACACACACACACCCCCTACCGTCTACATGGGACACAACTCCCAGAGGTATGGACCTTCCTGGCAACGTGGGACAGATACCCTAGAATGAGCTGAGACTCAGCATCAAGGGATTGAGAAAAACCCTAGAATGAGCTGAGACTCAGCATCAAGGGATTGAGAAAACCTTCTCGACCAAAAGGGGGAAGACTGAAATGAGAAAAAGTGTCAATGGCTGAGAGATTCCAAACAGAGTTGAGAGGTTATCCTGGAGGTTATTCTTATGCATTAAGTAGATAGCACCTTGTTATTCAAGATGTAATGGAGAGGCTGGAGGGAACTGCCTGAAAATGTAGAGCTGTTCCAGTGGTCATGTTTCTTGATGATGATTGCATAATGATATAGCTTTCACAATGTGACTGTGTGATTGTGAAGACCTTGTGTCTGATGTTCCTTTTATCTACCTTGTCAACAGCAAGTAGAACATATGGAATAAAAATAAATAATAGGGGGAACAAATGTTAAAATAAATTTAGTTTGAAATGCTAGTGATCAATGAAATGAAGGGGTAAGGGGTTTGGTATGTATAATCTTCTTTTCTGTTATTGTTTTATTTCTTCTTCTGTTGTCTTTTTATTTCTTTTTCTGAATTGATACAAATACTCTAAGAAATGATTATGATGATGAATATGCAACTATATGATGATATTGTGAATTACTGATTATATATATAGAACAGAATGATTATATGTTAAGAATGTGTTTCTTTCTTGTGATTTTTCTAATTTAAAAATTAATAAAAAAAAATAATAAAAAGAGTGCATGGAGGGACTTTCAGGAGGATGACCAAATCCAGCAGTTTAAGATTAGCCCTGCTCCACAGAAAAGTTAGAGAAGGGACAGGAGGGTGACTGAGCAGCGATTTGGAAATGCAGTTGACCTGGGAGAGCCTTCTGCACCACAAGGGGCAGCCTTGATTGCAGAAGCCGAGGAACTGAGAGGGAGAAAGCTGGAGACTGGCATGGAGGCATGGAGCCGCGGAGCCCACAGAGCCCACGGGAGTGCATAGATGGGAGCCAGGGACTAGGAAGGAAGCCAGGCCATGTTCCTTGGGCATGCTACCCTCACCAGTGCTGCCCCATGAGCAGCAACTCACCCAACACCCCACACACCCAAACTATGTCACCCACTCCCATTTCCCACGTTCCAAGTGCCCCCACCCCACCATCCCCAGTGCATGTACCTGTCCCACACCTCCTCCCCAAGTGCAGCCCAACCCACTTTTCCCACACCCCTCCCAAGTACTACCTCCCCCTCCATGTTCACTGCAGGCTGCTACCAGTGCATAAAGGCTGCAGGGACAAACTTCTATACCAAGGCTATCCCTGCCCCCCTGCCCATAGTGTTGTACAGCCTCAATCCACCCCCCTGGGCTCTGTGCTTCCATTTAGGGCACTTTCTGGCTGATGCATGTGCACGTGCCCACAATCATATCATTCAGCTCTGGGAACTACACCTTACAGCAGTCCTAGAACTGTGCATGTGCACAGCCCTCAGCCTCACTTCTGAGCTGTGAGAAAGTGTTGACATGTGCAGCCACATGGCACCTGCCCACAATCCATGAAGTCATAACACCAACCTGCTGCCACAGCTCTACACATGCTCACAATGGGCCCCATTCCTTACACTAGTGCACACCAGGGTTACACCCCATAGACCCACACAGCTACATCCTCATTGGCCACTGAGTACCCACATTCACAAGCATCAGCATAACATTCCCAACCTGTGCCTATACCTGCCCTGAAACAAATCGCTGCACTGAGTGCCCTGACCCATGCCCTGCTCCCTGCTGTACAACCATCCTGCAAACACAAGGCCTTAGACTACTGAAAGAAATCAACTCCTAAAGTAAATCAATCAAGATATTTATGCCATGAAGACAACAGAAGATCACTAAGCATATCACAATGCAGACAGATATAGCCCGGCCTAATGACCAAATTAAACACCAGAGGAGACACAGGCTGCATGCAAGTAATCAAAGATGTTCATACAACTCTACTTAATAAAATAAGTGGGATAGCAAATAACATAAAGGAGATAAAGAAAACAGTAGAAGAGCATAAAGAGGAATTTGAAAGAATAAATAGAAAAATAGCAGATATCACAAAGATTAAAGACTCTGTTGACCAAGTAAAAAACATACCAGAGGCACACAACAACAAATTTGAAGAGACAGATAATGAAAGAGTAAGTGATATAGAGGACAGGATAATTGACTTTGAAGACTCAAAACAGCAAATGGCAAAAAGGTGAAAAAAATTGAATTGGAACTCAGGGAAATGATAGGCAAAACAAAGCAAACAAACATAAGAATCATTGATGTCCCAGAAGGAGAAGAGAGGAGTAAAGGGCTAGGAAGAGTACTTATATATAAGTATATATAATGGCAGAAAACTTCCCAACCCTCAAAAAGGACATAAATATACAAGTCAAAGAAACCCAATGACTCCAAACATAATAAATTCAAATAGACCTTCCCGAAGGCACAGACTAATCAGTCTGTCAAATGCTGAAAAGAAGCTGAAAATCCTGAAAGTGGCAAGTGAAAAACAAACTACTACATACCAGGGAAGCACAATAAGACTGAATTCACTACTCAATTAGCACCCTGGAGGCAAGAAAGCCTGGTATGATATATTCAGGTTCCTGAAAGAGAAAGACTTTCAGCCAAGAATTTTGTACCTAGCCAAATTCTCCTTCAAAATTGAGGGAGAGATTAAAGTTTTCACAGACAAAGAAGTCCTAAAAGAATTTGTCAAAAAGAGACTGGCCCTACAAGAAACACTAAAAGAAGGTCTGATGGCTGGAAAAAAAAACAGGAGAGAGGACTGGAGGAGATCACAGAATTGAAAAGTACCACTAAGGGTAACTTAAAAAATACAAAGAGAAACAGGGAAAAGAATATATAGATCTGACAAATAAAATTAAAAAGATAAGATAAAATTTTAAAAGATAAGAATCAAGAAACATCTTTTCAGTAATAATTTTGTTTTATGGACTAAACTTTTCAATTAAAAGATACAGATTAGGGGCAGGCAATGGTGGTTACAGTGGCAGAGTTCTCATCTGCCATGATGGAGACTCAGTTTCGATTCCCGCTGCCTGCCCATGTAAAAAAAAAAAGATACAGATTGACAGAATGGATTAAGAAGCATACTCCAGCTATATACTGCTTAAAAGAGACTCATCTTAGATACAAGGATACAAATAGATTGAAAGTAAAAGGATAGAAAAAGATTTCCCATGCAAGTTGTAACCAAAAGAAAGCAGGAGTAGCTATACTAATATCAGACAAAATAGACTTTAAATGTAAAGACATCATAAGAGACAAGAAGGACACTATATACTGATTAAAGGGTCAATTCATCAAGAAGATATAACAACCATAAATTTTTATACTCCCAATCAAGGAGTTCCAATGTACCTGAGACACACATTGGAAAACCTGAAGGGAGTGACAGATGTTTCAACCATCATAGTAGGAGACTTCAATACATCAATCTCCTGTATGGATAGAACAACCAGACAGAAGATCAACAAGGAAATAGAGAAGTGAAATAACTTGATAAATGAATTAGACCTAACAGACATGTATAAGTCATTACACCTCAAGCAAAAGGTTATACAGTCTTCACTAGTGCTCATGGAACATTCTCAAGGATATATCATATGCTGGGACAAAAGACAGGTCCTTATAAATTTAAAAATATTGAAAATATTCAAGCCACTTTCTCTCAGCACAATAGGATGAAGCTGTATCTCAATAACCACGAAAGAATGAGAACATTCTCAAACATATGGAGATTGAACAGCACACTCTTAAACAACCAGTAGGTCAAAGAAGAAGTTGCTAGAGAAATCAGTACCTATATGAAGATGAACGAAAAGGAGAATACAACTTATCACAACTTATGGGATGCAGCAAAGGCTGCACTGAGAGGGAAATTTATTGTCCTAAATGCCTGTATTAAAAAACAAGAAAGAGCAAAAATCAAAGATTTAACAGCACACCTGGAGGAACTTGAGAAAGAACAGCAAACTAACCCCAAAGCAAATAAAAGAAAAAAAATAACAAAGATCAAACAGAAATAAATGAATGGAAGAACAAAATAACAATAGAAAGAATCAATAAAACCAAAAGTTGGTTCTTTGAAAAAATCAATAAAATTCATGGCCCACTACCAAGATTGACAAAGAAAAAAAGAGAGAGGATGCAAATAAACAAAATCAGAAATGAAAAGGGGTGCATTGCAACAAATCCTGAAGAAATAAAAGAAATCATAAGAGGATACTATGAACAATTATACACCAACAAACAATATAACTTAGATGAAATGGACAAAATCCTGGAGACACACAAACAAGCTCCACTGATTCAGGAAGATATAGATGATCTCAACAGACCAATCACAACTAAAGAAATTTAATTGTACATCAAAAATCTGCCCACAAAGAAAAGCCCAGGGGCCAGATGGCTTCACAGGGGAATTTTATCAAACATTCCAAAAAGAAGTAACACCAATCCTGCTCAAACTTTTCTCAAAAATTGGGGGAAAAAGGAACTCTACATAACTCATTTTATGAAGCTATTATCAATTTTAATACCAGAATTGAGTAAAGATGCTATAAGAAAGGAAAACGACAGGCCAATCTCCCTAATGAACATAGATGCAAAAGTTCTCAATAAAATATTACAAAATCGAATCCAATAACACATTAAAAGAATTACACACCATGATCAAGTGGGGTTTATACCAGGAATGCAAGGATGGTTCAACACAAGAAAATCAATTAATGTAATACAGCAAATTAACAAATCAAAAGGTAAAAGTCACATGATCATCTCAATTGATGCTGAAAAAGCATTTGACAAAATTCAGCATCCTTTTCTTATAAAAACACTCCAAAAGATAGGACTCAAAGGTAACTACCTCAATATGATAAAGGGAATATATGAAAAACTGATAGCCAACACTGTATTCATCGGAGAGAGACTGGAATCTTTCCCCCTAAGATCAGGTACAAGACAAGGATGTCCACCATCACCACTATTATTCAACATTGTGCTGGAAGTTCTAGCTAGAGCAATCAGGCAGGACATTATTTAAAAGAAATAATAGGCATCCAAATTTAAAAAGAAAAATTAAAACTCTCATTATTTGCAGATGATATGATACCATACTCGGAAAATGCTGAGAAATCTACAGCAAACTTATTGGAGCTAATAAACAAATTCAGTAAGGTGGCAGGATATAAAACTAATGGGCAAAAATCAGTTACATTTCTATACACCAGCAATGACCTAGCTGAGGAGTCAGATAAGGAAAAAATTCCATTCAAAATAAAAACTAAAAGTATCAAATACTTAAGAATAAACTTAACTAGGGATGTAAAGGACTTGTACACAGAAAATTACATAAGGTTGCTAAAAGAAATCAAAGGAGATCTAAATAGGTGGAAAGACATTCCCTGTTCATGGATAGGAAGGCTAAATATAGTTAAGATGTCAATTCTCCCCAAGCTGATCTACAGATTCAACACAGTACCAGTCAAAATTTCAACAACGTACTTCAAAGATTTGGAAAAGCTAATACTGACTTTATCTAGAAGGGAAGGAGACCCTGAACAGCTAAAAACCATTCTAAAAAAGAAGAATGAACTAGGAGGATTAACACTCCCTGACTTTCAACCTCTTATAAAGCCCAGTGATCAAAAGAGCATAGGACTGGCACAAAGATAGAAGCATTGACCAATGGTATTGAATCAAGAGTGCAGAAATAGACCACCAAATCTATGGTCACCTGATTTTTGACAAGGGCCCCAAGTCCTCTGAACTGGGACAAAATGGTCTTTTCAGTAATTAGGCATAAAAGAACTAGGTATCAGCCAAAATAATGTAAGAAGACCCCTATCTTACACCCTACACAAAAATTAACTCAAAGTGGATCAAACACCTAAATATAAGAACTAGCACCATTAAAGCTTCTAGAAGAAAATGTAGGGAAACATCTTCAAAACCTAGTAATAGGAGGTAGCTCCCTAAACTTTATACCCAAAGCACAAGCAACAAAAGAAAAAATAAATGAGAACTCCTCAAAATCAAATGTTTCTGCACTTCATAAGACTTTGTCAAAAAGGTGAAGAGGTAGCCAACTCAATGGGAGAAAATATTTGGAAATCACATATAAGACAAAGGTTTGATTTCCTGTATATACCAAGAAATCATAAAACTCAACAACAAAAGAACAAACAACCCAATTATAAAATGGGCTAAACATACGAATAGGCATTTTTCTGAAGAGCAAATGCAGATGACTCAAAAGCACATGAAGAGACGCTCATTTTCATTGGTTATTAGGGAAATGCACATCAAGACTACAAAGAGATACCACCTCCCACCTGTAAGAATGGCTGCTGTTAAAGAAACAGGAAACTATAAATGTTGGAAAGGATGTGGAGAAACTGAAACACTGCACTGCTGGTGGGAATGTATAGTGGTGTAGTCACTATGGAAGACTGTTAGGCAGTTCCTTGGGGAACTAAATATTGAGTTGCCCTATGACCCAGCAATAGCACTACTTGGTATATACCCAGAAGAGCTGAAAGCAATGACACAAACAAACATCTGCACACTGATGTTCATAGCAGCATTATTCACAATCGCCAATGGAAACGAACCAAATGCCCATCAACAGATGAGCAGATCAACAAAATGTGGTATAGATATATATAGAATATTATGCAGCAATAAGACAAAATGGTGTCCTGAAGCACATGACAAGATGGAGGAACCTTGAGGACATAATGGTGAGTGAAGTTAGCCAGACACAAAAAGATAGATACTGTATGATTCCACTTTTATGACCAGCATAAAAGAATAATCAGAGACTTATAGTGCAGAATATAGGGTACTTAGAGATACATGGAAGCTAGAGATGGGAACCATTAGCTAATGAGGTTGAACTCCATTGTAAGGGAATAAATAGGATGAAGGTGGTTCTCTAGTGGGTCTGTAAGTAATATTATCATATTGAAGTTGAACAAGATTGAAAGGAGTTGTATAGACCTACATGTCTCACTGATTAACACAAGATATATGAATTAATCTCATGAGAATTACCTCAAAGGTATGATTCTTATATAAAGAGTGTTTAAGTCCAGGGTACAGGAGAAAACTGCTATTGCATGCTATGAGCTACGTTCAAAAGAAAACCATCAACACTACCACAGCAACAGGTAAATAATAGAGGGGGGGGACAAGAGTTAAGAGGAGGTTTTGATTTTCTATTTGGCAAGGGTGTGTTTATTGGTTTTCTTTCTCTTAGGAACAATGAAATTATCTAAAATTGAGAATGTTAATGGACTGTGGACTTTGGGCCCTCTACATGATGCCCAATGAATGCAGGTGAATGAAGGATGCACTGATGAAGAAGTAGATTGGTGAACAGTGGTGTATACTTATGAACGAAGGTTGTGCTGCTACAAAAAGGAACAAAGTTGTGAGGCACACAATGATGTGAAGCAACATGTGGGACATTTGGTAAGACAAAATAAGCCAGAAACAAAAGAACAACAATGGTATGGTCACCTTTAGAAAATGCTTATAAGGAAACAGGAGCCTAGACTGTAAGCTTTTAGAGCAGCCACATTAAGTCTGGAGTAGTGATTATTATTTCTGGATTTTGAGAGGCTATTTTATGTATATATAACCTGATATTTGGAGATAAGAACAAAGCCGAACAGGTTGGGGTTAAAGTAATTCAAAACATAAGAGTAAGGAAGACAGTGTCTATATTATAGAACCATGCATACTCTTTGAGACCAATGGAAGAAAGGTTTATTTGATCTGGAACTGAAATTTTCTGTAGTGCATAATCTAATTCAACCTATCTGTATAGCTCATTTGAACAACTGAAACACAGGGAGCACAGAATAAGAGAGAGGTCCTTTAATCCTGTATAGATTATTGTAATGCCTGGATATATCCTAGAGTATATCAAGCAGATAATCAAACAGTTTTGGCAAAGTCCCTGGGGGATAGGAGAAAAATATGGAACTAATAAATCTTACCATCAGGGAATCCCCTAATACTGTGTAAAACTTTAGGGACACCCAAATCAATAGATAATGCCCCTTGATCATGAGGCTTACTCTTCTGAAGCTTATGTAGGTAGTGGAGAAGTTTAGACTACCTTTAGACATGCCTGAGAGTTACTTCTGGAGGACCTCTTTTGGTTGCTCAGATGTGGCCTGTCTCTAAGCCCAACCCTGCAAGTGAAATCATTGCCCTCCCCCCTACATGGGACATAACATTCAGGGATGAAAGTCTTCCTGGAAACATGGGAGATGATTCCCAGGGATAAATCCAGACCTGGCACTGTGGGATCAACAATTCTGTCATGACTGAAAGGGGGGAAAGAAGTATAGTTAACAAATTATCAGTGGCAGAGAGATTTCAAATAGAGTCAAGAGGTTACTCTGCAGCTTCAGTTAAATCCTACTACCTATCATAGCCTTCCCACCCCTGACCAGGACCATTCTAGACAATCCTAAAGAACACCTAGAACAATATATAAGATTCCACAAGAGTCCATGCACTAGAGTAACTTTCCAGAAACCTACAATCTCCAAATGTGTTCCTGGTCCAGATAAATCCTGAAACCTAGCCCAGCCTCTCCAGGACATCAGATAGTTCAATCTCCCTACCCTATATTAGTGACAGACCGTTCCAATATGAAAAAGTTAGAATCATCATAGCCCAAACACCCCTAAAGAGAGGGATGGAAAGATTAAAGGTGATGGTGGAGTTTTACAGAAAAGATAGGATTTAATGAAGGAACATGAATGCTGAATCATTAAATTGATATATCTTTTAGTCTCCAGTATTTTAGAACAGCTAGAAGTAAAAACCTAAAATTGTGAAATTGTAACCCATGTCAAACTCTGAAATGTGTTCTAAAACAAATTGTGGTGCTGTGCTTTGAAATTTATAGTCTTTTTGCACATATATTATTTTTCACCTAAAAAAAAGAAGGAAAAAAGTTTATTGTAATGATAAAAAAATACTTAAGTCCTCTAACCTTCTATATTCTGGAGAAGGAAATATATGAGAAGATTGTATGTAGCCCATGACATACTCTGGGATTTGTCCTGTAACTACTTGCTGAAGAGTTCTTTGAAAACTATTGCTTTTTTATTTCTTTGCTTTGTATATATGTTATACTATACAATAAAGAAGTTTTAAAGAAAAGAGTGATGGAAATAATGGAAACAGCATATCACTCCATTTTAGGAAGGGACTCACATCCAGCTTCATACAGCATTATATGTGTAGATTTTTTAGATGCAGATTTTCACTGTTTGGAGTGCAAGGGAGCAAGTGCTGAGGATATATCACTCTATTTTGAGTAGTGTCATACATACATGCTTCAAATAGCATTATGTGTGTGTATCCCTTAGATTCAGTTTTTACTGACTGGAGTGCATGGAAGTAAGTGGAGACAGTATATCACTCCAGTTTGAGAGGTGCCTTATATGATACCTTCAAAAAACATTAGGTGAGTGTTTTCATAAGACAGTTTTTCACTCATGCATGTGCACAGAGCCAGTGCAGTGTATCACTCCATTTTGAAAAGGTATTTACATTCTGCTTTCAAAGAGCATTAGATGAGTTTTTTCCTAAGTTGCAGATTTTCACTCATAGAAGTGCATGGAAGCAATGGAGATGGAATATCACTCCATTTTGTGAAGTGCCTTAATAAGAGTTTCAATAGCCTTAGATGTGTGTTTTCCTAAGATGAAATTTTTCACTCATTTGAGTGCACAGAAGCCAGCAGAGACAGTATACCACTCCATTTTGAGAGTGCCTTACATAATGGCTACAAATATCACTAGGTGAGTGTCTTCCTAAGACGCAGTTTTTCACTCATTCAAGTGCATAGAAACCAATGGGAACATTATATCACTCCATTTTGAGAAGGGACTTACATAGTAACTTCAAATAGTTGTTTACCTAATTTGTAGGCTTTCACTCATAGGAGTGCATGGAAGCATTGGAGACAGTATATCAGTCCATTATGAGAAGAGAGTTACATACTAGCTCAAATAGCGTTACATGGGTGTACTTAGATGCAGTTTTTCACTGATTGGAGGGCATGGAAGCAACAGAGACAACATCTCACTTCATTTTGAGATGGAGCTTATATATTAGCTTCAAATAGAATTAACACGTCTGTACTCCTTAGATGCAGTTTTTCACTGATTGAAGTGAATGGAAGCAAGTGGAGACAGTATATCACTTCATTTTGAAAAGTGGGTTACCTAATAGCTTAAAAATAGCCTAAAGTGAGTTTTCTCCTAAGGCGCAGTTTTTCACTCATGAGTGCATAGAAACCAGTAGGGACACTATATCACACCATTTTGAGAAGTGTGTTACATAATAGCTTCAAATATAATTAGGTGAGTGTTTTCCTAAGATGCAGTTTTCACTTATACAAGTGCATAGAAGACAGTGGGGACAGTATATTGCACCATTTTGAGAAAGGACTTATATACTAGCTTCAAATACCATAAGGTGTTTCCCTCATTTGCAGTTTTTCAGTCATAGGAGAGCAGGGAAGCAATGGAGAGTTTATCAATCCATTTGGAGAAGTGCCTTCCATACCAGCTTCAAAGGGCATTATGTGTGTTTATTTTTTAGATGCAGTTTTTCACTAATTGCAGTGCATGGAGCAAGTGAAGACTATGTCATTCCTTTTTGAGCAGTGCCTTACATAGTAGCATCAAATAGCATTAAATGAGTGTTTTCCTAAGATGCAGCTTTTCACTCATAGGTGTGCATGGAATCAATGGAGACAGTATATCACTTTATTTACAGAAGGGCCTTACATATTAGCTTCAATTACCATTAGGTTGGTATTTTTCTAAATTTTCTAAATTTCACACATATGAGTGTATAAAGGAAGTGGGGACAGTATTTCACTCCTTTTTGAGAAAGGATTTACTTTCTAGGCTCAAATAGCATTATGTGTATGTATTTATTAGATGCAGTTTTTCACTGATAGATGTGCATGGAAGCAAGTGGAGACAGTATATCAGTTCATTTTGAGAAGTATCTTACATAATATCTTCAATAGCATTAGGTGAGTGCTTTCCTAGGATGCAGTTTTTCACTGAAACAAGTTAATAGAAGCCAGTGGGATAGTATATCACTCCATTTTGAGAAGGGGCTTTCATACTAGCATCAAATATCATTAGGTTAGTGTTTTCCTAAGATGCAGTTTTTCACTCATATGAGTGCAGATAATCCAGCAGCAACAGTATGTCACTCCACTGTGAGAAGGTTCTTGCATACTAGCATCAGATATCCTTAGGTGAGTGCTTTAGTACATTGCAGTTTTTCACTCACAAGAGTGCATGGAAGAAATGGAGACAGTATATCACCCCATTTTGATAAGTGCCTTACATTATTGCTTCAAATAGCATTAGTTGTGTGTTTCCTTAAGATGAAGTTTTATTCATATAGTGCATAGAAACCAGGGGAACCATACATCACTCCATTTTGAGAGAGATTTACACACTACTTAAATAGCTTTATGTGTGTGTGTAGCATAAATGCAGTTCTTCACTGAGAGAAGTTCATGGAAACAAGTGAAGACATTTATCACTCTATTTTGTGAAGTACCTTACATAAAAGCTTCAAATAGTATTAGGTAAGTGTTTTCCTTAGATGCAGTTTTTCACTAATATGATTGCATAGAAGTCAGTGGGACAGCCTATCACTCTATTTTGAGATGGATCTTACACACTAGCTTCCAATACCCTAATGGGTGTTTTTTCCTTAGATGCAGTTATTCACTTACTGGAGTGCATGGAAGCAAGTGGAAATAGTATATCACTCCATTTTGAGAAGTACCTTACATAGTAGCTTCAATTAGCATTATGTGTGTGTATTCCTTTCATGCAGTTATTCAATGATTGGAGTGTATGCAAGTAAGTGGAGACAGTATATCCCTTCATTTTGAGAGGTGTCCTACATAATAGCTTCAAATAGCAATAAATGAGTGTTTTCATAAGGTGCAGTTTTTCACTTCATAGTAGTACATATAAGCCATGGAGACAGTATATCACTCAATTTTGAGTATTGCCTTACATCATAGCTCAAATAAATTTAGGTGAGTGTTTTACTGAGATACAGTTTTCACTCATATGAGTACATAAAAGCCAGTCAGGGCAGTATATCACTCAATTTTAAGGAGAGACTTACATATCCATGGTGAGTATTTTCTAAGTTGCACTTTTTCACTCATACAAATACATGGAAGCAAAAGACACACTATATCACTCCACTTTGAGAAGGTTCTTACATATTAGCTTCAAATATTATTACTGTGTGTTTTCCTAAATGCAGATTTTCACTGATTGGAGCACATGGAAGCACCTGGAGACAGAATATCACTCCATTTTGAGTAGTGCCTTACATACAATCTTCAAATAGCATTATGAGTATGTGTTCTTTGATTCAGTTTTTTACTGATTGGAGTGCAGGGAAGCAACTGAAGACAGAATATCACTCCATTTTGTGTAGTGCCTTACATACTAGCTTCAAATAGCATTAGGTGAGTGTTTTCCTAAGATGCAGTTTTTCACTGATAGTAATGCATGGAAGCAGGGGAGATAGTCTATCACTCCATTTTGAGAAGGGTCTTACATTCTACATTAAGTAACATTACGTGAGTGATTTCATGAGATGCAGTTTTTCAGTCATAGGATTGTATGGAAGCAAGTGGAAATGTATATCACTCCATTTCAAGAATGACCTTATAAGTATCAAACAATATTAGGTGAGGGTTTTGCTAAGATGCAATTTTTTACTCAAAACATTCCATGCAAGCAAATGGAGACAGTACATCATTACATTTTGAAACAGCTTTACATACTAACTTCACATAGCATAAGGTGAGTGTTTTCCTAAGATGCAGTTTTTCACCCATAGGTATGCATGGAAGCAAGAGAAGACACTATATCTCTCAATTTTGAGAAGGGCCTTACATACTAGCTTAAAATAGCATTACACGAGTTTTTTTTGAAGATGCAGTTTTTCACTCATAGGAGTGCTTGGATGCCAGTGTAAACAGTATACCACTCAATATAGTAAACTACCTCATGTACTGGCTTCAAATACCATTAGGTAAGTGCATTCCTACCATGCAGTTTTTCACTCATAGCAGTGCATGCAAGCAAGTGAAGACAGTGTATCACTGCATCTTGATCTTGAAAACAGCCTTACATCCTAGCTTTAAATACATTAGGTGAGCATTTTAAAATGCAGTTTTCACTCAAAGGAGTGCATGGAAGCAAGTGAAAACACTATATCTCTCCATTGTGAGAAGAGCCTTAGATACAGTTACAAATACCATTATGTGAGTGTTTTCCTAATTTTCAGTTTTTCACTCATAGGTGTTAATGCAAGCAAGTTGACACAGCATAAAATTCCATTTTGCATATGACTTACATAGTAGCTTCAAATACATTAGTTGAATGCTTACCTAAGTTGCATTTTTTCATTCACAGAAATACATGGAAACAAATGTAGACATTATGTCACTACATTTTGAGAAGGGACATACATACTGGCTTCAAATAGCATTAGGTGAGTGTTTTCATAAGGTGCATTTTTACAGTCATAGTAGTGCATGGAAGCCAATGTAGACAGTATATCATTCCATTTTGAGAATGGCCTTATGTACTACCTTCAAATAGCATTAGATGAGTGTTTTCCCAAGATGCAGATTTTCACTCACAGCAGTGCATGGAAGCAAATGGAGACAGTACATCATGTCATTTTGAGAAGAGACTTATAAACTTGCTTAAAAAGCATTAGGTGAGTGTTTTCCTAACATGTAGTTTTTCACTCATAGGATTGCATAAAAGCAACTGGAGACAATATATCAATCAATTTTCAGCAATGCCTTACATACTAACTTAAAATAGCATTAGGTGAGTGTTTTCCAAACCTGCAGTTTTTAACTCATGGCCATGCATGGAAGCAAGTGGAGACATATTTAGTTCTAGACCTATTCAGATTAGGAGTCAGTGGGAGCTGCATATTGTAATTACAGTGCCCGATAGTAGGGTTACTATAATTATTATTAGGACTAAAGGGTTAATTTAGTATGGGAAGGATATAAACCATTTGAGAATGGCCTTACATACTAGCTTCAAATAGCATTAGATGAATGTCTTCCCAGAATGCTGTTTTTCACTCATAGTAGAACATCAAAGTAAGTGAAGACAGCATACCACTTTGTTTGGAAAGGGCCTTCATTCTAGCTTCAAATACCACTAGGTAATTCTTTTCCTAAATGCAGTTTTTCACATATAGGAGTACGTGGAAGCAAGTGGAGACAAAATATCTTTCCATTGTGAATAGGGCCTTATGCACCAGTTTCAAATAGCAGTAGGTGAGTGTTTTCTTAATTTGCAGTTTTTCACTCATAGCAGTACATACAAGCAAGTGGACACAGTGCATAATTCCATTTTGAAAAAGGCCTTATATACTAGCTTCAAAAAGCATTAAGTGAATGTTTCCTAAGTTGAAGTTTCTCACTCATAAGAGAGGATGAAATAATTGAGATAATTGAGAATAATTGAAATAATTGAGATATACTATCTCAATTATTTCATCCTCTCTTATGAGTAATTTTAAGCAGGGAATTACTTATTAGCTTCAAACAGCAGCAGGTGAGTGTTTTTCTAAGATGCATTTTTTAACTCATAGGAGTGAAAGGAAACAAGCGGAGGTAGTATATCATTCCATTATGAGAAGTGCCTGATATAATAGCTTCAAATAGCATTAGGTGAGTGTTTTCCTAAAATGCAGTTTTTCACCCATAGATGTGCATAGAATCCAGTGGAGACAGCATATCACTCCATTTTGAGAATGGCCTTACATAATACCTTCAAATAGCATTCAGTGTGTTTTCCTAAAATGCGGTTTTTCACTCATAGCAATACATGCAAGCAAGTGGAATCAGTATACCACTCCATTTTGAGCAATGCCTTACATAGTAGCTTCAAATAGCATTAGGTGAGTGTTTTCTTAAGTGTGTTTTTCACTCAGAGGGGAGCATGAGAGCAAGGGGAGACCACATATCACTCCATTTTGAGAATGGCCTCACATGGTAGCTTCAAATAGCATTACAGGCTTATTTTTCCTAAAAGCAGTGTTTCACTCATAGGAGTGCACGGAAGCAAGTGGAGTCACTCTATCTCCCCATTTTGAAAATGTCTTAAAATACTAGTTTCAAATAGCATTAGGTGATTGTTTCCCTAAATGCAGTTTTACACTCATAGGAGTGCAGGAAGCAAGTGAAGACAGCATATCACTCCATTTTGAGGAGGGCCTTACATACGAGTTTCCAATAGCATTAGGTGAGAGTTTTCCCAAGATGCAGTTTCAATGATAGAGTGCAGGGTAGCAAGTAGAGAGTATATCACTCCATTTTGAGAAAAGCCTTAAATACTAGTCAAATAACATTAGGTGCATGTTTTCCTAAGATGTAGTTTTTCACTCACAGTAGTGCATGGAAGCAAGAGAACACACTATTCTCTTCATTTTGAGGAAGACATTTCACACTGGTTTCAAATCACATTAGATGAGTGTTTTCCTAGGATACATTTTTTCTCTCTTAGGAGTTCATGGGAGCAAGTGGAGACAGTATGTCACTCCATTTTGAGAATGGTCTTACATGCCATCTTCAAAAAGCATTAGGTGCTTGTTTCCAACATGCAGTTTTTCACTTATATTAGTGAAAACAAGGGAAGCAAGTAGAGAAAGCATATCACTCCATTTTGAGAAAGGCCTTAAATACTAGCTTCAAATAGCATTAGGTTTGTGGTTTCCTAAGATGGGATTTTTCAATCACAGGAGTTCATGGAATCAAGAGAAGACATTATTCTCTTCATTTTGAGAAAGGCATTACATGGTAGCTTCACATTGCCTTGAGTGAATGTTTTCCTAAGTGTAGTTTTTCACTCAAAGAAGTGCATGCAAGCAAGGAAAGACTGTATGTCACTTCATTTTGAGAAAGGTCTTACATTCTATCATCAAATAACATTAGGTGAGTGTTTCCCTAAGAGGCAGTGTTTCACTCAGAGGAGTGTATGGATGTCAGTGGAGCACATAATTCCATTTTGAAAAAGGCATTATATACTAGCTTCAAAAAGCATTAAGTGAATGTTTCCTAAGTTAAAGTTTCTCACTCATAGGAGAGCATGAAATAATTGAGACAGTATATCTCTCCATTTTGAGCAGGGAATTTCCTATTAGCTTCAAACAGCATCAGGTGTTTTTCTAAGATGCTTTTTTTCACTCATAGAAGTGCATAGAATCCAGTGGAGACAGTATATCACTCCATTTTGAGAATGGCCTTGCATAATACCTTCAAATAGCATTAGGTGAGTGTTTTCCTAAGATGCAGTTTTTCACTCATAGCAGTGCATGCAAGCAAATGGAGACACTGTATCTCTCCATTTTGAAAAGGGCTTTACAAACTACAAACTGGCTTCAAATAGCATTTAGATGATTGGTTTCCTGAATGCAGTTTTTCACTCATCGGAGTGCATAGAAGCAAGTGGAGACAGTATGTCACTCCATTTTGAGAAGGGCCTTACATGCTAGTTTCAACTAGCATTAGGTGAGATTTTCCCTAAGATGCATTTTAATGATAGGAGTGCAGGGAAGAAGTGAAGAGAGTACATCACTTCATTTTGAGAAGGGTCTTCCATACTAGCTTCAAACAGCATTCAGTGAGTGTTTTACTAAACGCAGTTCTTCACTCAAATCAATGAATGCAAGCAAGGAGAGACAGTATACCACTTCAGTTTGAAAATGGCCTTATATACTAGCTTCAAAAAGCATTAGTTGAGTATTCCCCTAAAATCAGTTTTTCACTCATAGCAGTGCTTGGAAGTAAGTAGACACAAAATATCAATACATTTTAAGAAGGGCCTTACACACTAGCTACAATTAGTAATAGGTTAGTGTTTTCATAAGATGCAGCTTCAAAATCTAATAGTGCATACAAGCAGTACAGATGGTATATATCACTCCATTTTGATAAAAGCCTTACATAATAGCTTCAAATACCATTAGGTGAGTATTTTCCTAATTCACAGTTTTTCACTCATAGGACTGCATGGAAGCAAGTGGAGACAGCATATCACTCCATCTTGAGAATGGCTTCACATTGTAGCTTCAAATAGCACTATTAGGTGAGTATTCCCCCAAGAGGAAGTTTTTCACTTATAGCAGAGCATGGAAGCAAGTAGAGAGGGAGTATCAATACATTTTTAGAAGGGCCTTATATACTAGCTACAAATAGCATTAAATTAGTTTTTCATAAGATTCAGGTTCAAAATCTAATAGTGCTTGCAAGCCAGTGCAGACAGTTTATCACTCCATTTTGAGAAGGGCCTTACATACTAGCTTCAAATAGCATTACATGTATGTTTTTCTATGATGCACTTTTCACTAATAGGAGTGCATGGAAGCAAGTGGAAAGAGTATATCACTCCATTTTGAGAATTGCTTTACATAACAGCTTCAAATAACATTAGGTTAGTGTTTTTCTAAGGTGCAGTTTATGCACTCATAGGAGTGCATGAACACCAGTGGAGACAGTATAGCACCCATTTTGAGAACAGCCTTAAGAACTAGCTTCAAATAACATTAGGTGAGTGTTTTCATAAGATGCAACTTTGCACTCATAAGTGTGCAAGCAAGGGGAGACAGTATATCAGTATATCACTCCATTTTCAGAATGGTCTCCATACCAGCTTCAAATAGCATTAGGTGAGTGGTTTCCTAAGATGCAATTTTTCACACATAGGAATTAATCAAAGCAAGAAGAGACAGAATATCACTCCATCTGAGAAGAGCCTTACATATTAGCTACCAATGGCATTATGTGAGTGCTTTCCTAAATGGAATTTTCACTCATAGGAAAGCATGGCAGCAAAAGGAGATAGTATATCTCTCCATTTTGAAAAGGGAAGTATTTAGTAGTTTCAAGTAGTGTCAGGTGGATGTTTTCCTAAGATGCATTACTTCATTCATAGAAGTGCATGGAAAGCAATAGGAGACCATATATCACTCCATTTCGAGCAGGGCCTTATATAATACTAGCTTCAAATAGCATTAGGAGAGTGTTTCCCTAAGAGGCATTCTTGCACTCATATGAGTGCATGGAAGGAAGAAGAGATAGTATAACACTCCATTTTGAGAAGAGCCTTAAATAGTGTCTTCAAATAGCATTAAGTGAGTGTTTTCCTAAGAAGCTGTTTTCCACAAATAGGAGGGCATGGAAGCCAGTGGAGACAGTATATTACCCATTTTGAGAACACCCTACATACTAGCTTCAAATAGCATTAGGTGAGTGTTTTTATAAGATGCAGTTTTCCACACATTCAAGTGCATGAAAGCCAGTGGATCAACTATATTACTCCATTCTGAGAAGGGGCTTCCATACTAGCTCCCAAAACTAAATACTCAGTACCCCCATTCCCCTCCCCCAAACCTGCTCTCCCTGTCCTGACCCCACACCCCACCTCTCTCCTCCACAAAACTCCCTGGAGACTGTGTTTGGAATGGGGGAGGCAAGTGAAGAACCCTGTAAGGTTAGATTAGAATTGGAGCTACCCATATGAATTTCATGATTTCAAACCATAACCATAAGCCTAAACCAAACCCAAACCCTAACCCCTAATCCTAATCCTAATCCTAGATAAGACATGGGGAGAAAATGTCCAGGACCGCAAGTCCCAGAGTGTGAATAACTAGGAGGGTCTTTTAGCAGTTTTGGTGAAGAGAGCATGGGCAAATTGGGTAGAGCAAATGGGTCTGGTTGATCTGGCGACCGGGATCCCCACCAGGCGGCCTGCAGTGCACTGGGGATGTGCTATGATAGGAGGGAATTGACCCTCCTCAGCTCCAGCCTGCATAGCTGCCAACTGGGGATCTCCTCCCATAGTTGCAGCGAACAGGGGCCCTGGGGAGCCCAGAAGTGGGCTGATTATACACCATGGGGCCTGGCTTCAGGGCAGGAAAGTGATCACCTGGTCGGGTGTGGGAATAGCTGACTTGCAGTCGCAGCGTCTGTTAGGCCTGCCAATGCTGGTCAGTCCCTTAGTGCCCCTGGTGGAGCAGCCTGGCTGCTGAGCATGCAGACCTCCAGTAGCTTTGGTCGGGAGGGGCAGGGCTGAGGGAGGAGAAGACTTGGGTGCACCATCTTCTGGCCAGATGAGGTAAGTGCAGGTTGGCAGCATTAGAAGCAGGGATTTGGAGGGAGGAGCAGCCTCACACTTCCACCTTCTGGGGAGAAGGGGCAAGTGCAGGCACGTTATTCCCTATCTGCCTGTTTTTACTTTTTATTTTTAAATTTTTTCTTCTTAACATTTTTTTTTATCTCTCCCACTTTGAAAACATATTCTTTCTACACATTTTTATTGGTAATATAATTGTTCTTCTCAGTATTTCTTAAAATTTTTATATGTATTTTATATTGCTGTATTTTTATTTTTTATTTCCTGTTTTCATTATACATGTTATTTTTACTTTTCAATTTCATTTATTTTTATTGCTATTATTTTTCTCTTAAATTTTCTCTCCATCTTGTGGGCAGCAGCCTGACTTCACTCCCAATATATCCTGCGGTGTCTCCTTTGGATTCTGGGACCTATTACTGTTGAGGTGCATTTTGCAGTCGTTTTTGTTTTTGTGTTTCATATTTTTATTACATTATTATTTGACTTTATTATTATTATCTCTTTTCTTTTTTCTTTTTTCACTCTTTTTGTGCATGTATGCCACTGGCAAGAAAGATGGAAAAAATGCAACTGGATCTCAGGGAAATAATGAACAACAAGAGGCACACAAATATAAGAATCATCGTTGTCCCAGAAAGAGAAAAGAAAAGTAAAAGGTTGGAAAAGTTAGTCAAAAGTATAATCTAAGAAAACTTCCGAACCCTTATAAAAGACATGAAGATGCAAGTCAAAGAGGCCCAGCAAACTCCAAATAGACCCACTACAAGATACATACTAATCAAACACTCAGGTATTGGAGAGAAATAGAAAGTCCTGAAAGCAGCACGAGCAAAGCAATTTAGTACATGTAAGGGAAAATATATAAGACTGACTTTAGACTAGTCAACAGGCACCATGGAAGTGAGAAGGCAGTGGTATGATATTTTTGAGATCCTCAGTGAGAAAAACTTTCAACCAAGAATTCTTTATCCAGCCATGAAATGCTTCAAAACTGAGTGAGAGATTAAAATCTTCAAAGACAAAGAAAGATTGAGAGAACTAGTCAACAAGAGACCAGTCCTACAAGAAATACTAAAGGGAGCCCTGTCCACTGATAAAAAAAAAGACAGGAGAGGGAGGTCTGGAGGAGGGCACAAAATTGAAGAATACGAGTAAAGGTAATTTAAAGGAAAAGAGAGAGAGAGAGAGAAGGAACAAGATATATAAATCTGACAAAACTAAAGGAAAAGATGGTAGAGTCAAGAACTGCTTTTACAGCAATTACTTTACATGTTAATGGACTATACTCACAACTAAAAGATACAAACTGACAGAACACAAACCATCTGTATGCTGTTTATAAGAGATGCATCTTAGACACAAGGACACAGATCAAAAGTGAAAGGATGGGGGGAAGATCTTCTATGCAAGCTTTAACCAAAAGAAAGCAGGAGTAGCTATACTAATATCAGACAAAATAGACTTTAAATGTAAAGACATCATAAGAGAAAAAGAAGGACACTACATATTAATAAAAGGGATCAGGAAAAAATAACAATCACAGATGCTCACAATCAAGGAACTCCAAAGTACATGAAGCACATATTGGAAAAACTGAAGGAAGCTACGGATATATCAACAGTAATAGTTGGAGATTTCAATACACCACTCTCCACTTTAGACAGAACAACCACACGGAGGATCAACAAGGAAATAGAGGATCTAAACATTGGGATAAATGAATTAGATCTAATAGACATATATTGATCATTACATCCAAAACACCAGAATACACATTCTTCTCTAGTGCAATGGAACATTCTCCAGGATAGATCCTATACAAGGTATCATGGTCAGGTTCATATGTCAATTTGGCCAGGTGGTGGTGCCCGTTTGTCTGGTTGGACAACTGCTGACCTGTCTGTTGCTATGAAGACATTTCATAGAATTAAATCATGATCATGTCAGCTGCATCCACAGCTGATTGCATTTGTAATGAGCCAAGGGGAGTGTCTTCTGCAATGAGTGGCATCTAATCTATCACTGGAAGACTTTTAAGGAGGATTCAGAAGAGACAGTCTCTCTTCCTGCTTCAGCTGGCGAGCCTGTCCTGTGGAGTTCATCCAGACCCTTCAACAGAATCCTCAGCTTCACAGCCTGACCTACAGATTTTGAACTCTACATTCCCATGGTTATGTGAGCCACTTTTATAAATTTTATATCTATGAACATTTCCTGCTGATTCTGTTTCTCTAGAGTACCCTAGCTAATAATGCACAAGGGCACAAACTCATTCTCTATAAATTTAGTAAGATTGAAATTATCCAAAGCACTTTCTCTGATCACAATGAAATATAGTTGGAAATCAATAATCACCAAAGAACCACAGTTTTCACAAATATATTGTTTAACACTCTCTTAAATAATCCATGCATCAAGGAAGAAATTGATAGAGAAATCGGTAAATACCTGGAGATGAACGATAATGAGAATACAACATATCAAAACTTATGTGATGCAAGGGTGCAATGGTAGTTCAGTGGCAGATTTCACTCCTACCTTGCCGGAGACCCAGGTTTGATTCCTGGCCATGCACTTCAAAAAAAAAACTTATGGGATGTGGCAAAGGCAGTGCTGAGAGGGAAATTTATTGCCCCAAATGCCTATATTAAAAAACAAGAAGGAGCAGAATTTGAGGATTTAACTGCCTACCTGGAGAATTTAGAGAAAGAACACTAGTTAGTTTTATTTAACTAACCCCAAATTAAATTTAAAAAAAAAGAGAGAAATAATGAACAAGGCAGAAATAAACAAACTGGAGAACAATGGAACAATAGAATCAACAAAATTAAAAGGTGCTTCTTTGAGAAAATCAATAAAATTCATGGTTCCCTAGTTAGACTAACAAAGAAAAAAGAGAGAAGACACAAATAAGATTAGAAATGAGAGGGGGTCATTACCACAGATCATGAAGAAATTTTAAAAATCATGAAAATATTATGAACAACTATATGCCAACAAACTAGACAACTTAGATGAAATGGACAAATTCCTGGAGACACACAAACTACATATACTGACTCAAAAAGAAATAGAAGATCTCAAGAAACCAATGACAAGTAAAGATTTTCAGTCAGTCATCAAAATTCTTCCTATAAAGAATAGCCAGATGGCTTCACAGGGGCATTTTATCAATCATTCCTAAAAGAACACCATTCCTCTCAAACTCTTCAAAAAATCTGAGGAAAAAAGAACACGGACTAAATCATTTTATGAGGACAACATCATTCTAATATCAAAACCAGATAAAGATTTTCAAGAAAGGAAAACCACAGGCCAATCTCCGTAATGAATATAGACGCAAAAATTCTCAACAAAATACCACAAATCAAATCCAACAGCACATTAAAATATTAGGCCTCACAAACAAGTAGGGTTTATTCCAAGCATGTAAGGGTGGTTCAACACAAGAAAATCAATCAACCTAATACAATATATTAACAAGTTGAAAGGGAAAATCACAGGATCATCTCGATTGACACTGACAAAGCTTTTGACAAAATTCAGCATGCTTTTCTGATGCAAACATTCGTCTGTTGCTCACAGAGCAGCCCTGAGATGAGAAGGTGGATAGGGAGGCTCTGTTGTCCCAGGATCCAGGCTCCTTTGTCTTCTGCCCCCACCCCCACCCCCACTTCTAGCGTGCTCACCTCTGCAAGGGCCACATGAGTTACTACTGAGCATGTGGGCCTGCATTCAGCAAGGAGGACAGGGGTGGAAGGAGCATTTTACTAGGGCTGGACCTGGGCCCAGACAAACTCCAGAGGGACTACTGCCAAAGGAGGAGGAAGAAATTGATTTGGGGGAAAAAGAGTAGTCTCTGACACAGACATTTAAAAACCAGGAGATTTATATGTGTGCTGAGATTCTGGTGAACAATGACTGTAAGCAGAACCATTGTTTTCCCAGGCACACCTGAGGCACCTCATTTACAACCTGCATCAGCTCTATGAGAAGGTTCCACTAGTAACTCTAATCACATACGAGGAAACTGAGTCCAGCAATGTGCCCCAAACCACAGGTAGAAAGTGGGAGAACTGGCCCCACCCCAGCCTGACTCTGGACTTCCGTGCTCTGTTCTACATATCTGGAAACTGTGTCTCCCAAGAAGCAAAATGTGAGCTGGTCCAAAATTCCTCCTCATTCCACTCTCCAGCTGCATTCCAGAAGTAAAACAGCAGCAACAACAATATTTACCGAGTATCCACTATGGGCCAGGCACTGCACTGAGATGCTTTACCCAGTGAGTCCTATCACACATTCATACTATCCTACCATACTGCCATTGTCCCCATTTTACAAATGAGGAAACTGAGGCTTGTAGAGAGAAGCAGTCAGCTGTCCAGCATCAGATGGCTGCTCCTGTGCCCATGGAACTAGCAGGTTTGTCCCTTCAAACATCAACTGCTATCAGACCTCGACTTGTTTAGTTGTACCATCACCAGGCATCCATCTACCTAACTATGCATCCATCCACCTCTTGCCCACCCATTCAACCACCAGTCCATCTGTCCATCGGCCCATGTATCCACCCACACATCCATCTGTCCATCCACCCACCTACTCACCCAACCACTATTTATGTGCCAGTTTTGTGCTAGGTGCTGGAGGCACAACAGGGAACAACAGAGACAAAAATACTTGCCCTCATGAAACTGACCTTACAGAGGGAGAGGTGGTGATAGTTGTTAAGAAGGACAAAGCATTTTAAGGAAAGAGTAAGGGAAGGGAGGCTTCCACGTAGATGTCAGGTCAGGGAAAGCCTCCCAGAGCAGACCCCTGAATGGAGAGGGGGCAATGTGGACATCTAGAACAGTGTCCTAGGCAGAAGCAGCATGTATGTGGGTCCTGGGGGTGGGGGTGAGGCTGGGCAGGGTAGGAGAAGGGACACCCCAGGCAGTGCAGAGTAGGAGAAGGGCTGTGGAGGGAGGGTGTGGGGGACGCAGGAGAGAGGGCCAGCGGGCCCACTGAGATGTTCCGTCAGGGGAACCCCTCAGAGGTGACAGGAAGAATGCAAACTGAGGAACAAGAGACGCAAACCAAACTCGTTCCCTTGCGTGACCCCAGGACCATGGCCCGGGGTGGCCGCCATCAGCGTCACCACCTCATCACACCTCCCACGCACTGAGCGGGCGGACGGGGTTCATCCTTTGCTGACCGGCATACTACAATCATCATCTCCCACCAACCCAACTCTCCAGAGCGGGAAACTCAGGGACGAGGACTCAGGAGCCACCCCTCATTGTTGCTGGCAGAGGTGGCACTCACACTCACCCCCTCCAGATGCTGACGCCAAGCCCCTTCCGGCAGCCCCTCCTAGAGAGTTACTGAGTGGCCCCGTCAGTGAACACCCCAACCTCCCCCACTCCACAAGCTGGAACCCAGAAGGCAGCACCACTCGCCATCCGTGCCAGCGGCACGCTGCTCCTGCCAAACCACCATTCTTTCTCACAGCTCCTTCTTCCTCGGCACTGAGCCCACCCTCACCTGCTACCCGGGCACAAGGCTTTCCCTAGCGGGGCTGCTGCCTCCCCTCTGGTCCTCGAGGAAGGGACAATGAAGGTGCCCACGGGTTCTGTAGGCACCGTCCCCACTTCCAGGTCCTGGAGAGGTTCTGCCAGGTCCAGAAGCTGGGGGTCCTCTCAGGAAAGCTGAGCCTGCTGGGGGCGACGCCATGCCAGGGGGGAGGGTGCTGGCCTACCCTTGAGCCACCAAGAGGGGTGCCCCATGCCCTAACCAGGCTACAGCAAAACCCGCAGCGCGGTCTGCCTCCCAACTGCCATAGATAGTGGCCCCGAGACTCGCGGAGTCCCTGCCTTCCACCCGCGGCCCTCCAAGGGGGCACCAGGCAGGACTGAGTCACGGCCCCCAGCCCTTTCTAATTTGGACTTAAAATGAAACATAAAAAAGAGTGGGAAAAGGACTGCTTATTTTTCAGAGCAGGAAAATGAACTTTTTTCATGCTTGCATGCCTCCAAAATGCCGCAAGAGATCTCCCAGAAGCCCTGTCCCCTCACTGAACTTCACCTCCAGGCTTATGCCAGGGACGTGGAAGACCTGGAGATAAAGTTTAAGTGACTGCCCAGCAGCTAGATTAGCCCCATTGAGTGCAAATTCTTGCAGGCGCAGCAGCAGTGCTCAGTGAGTGGGGAGGGAGAGGGGGCTCTAAGGGGGTGGGGGAAGGAGGCAAACTCTGTGCTCAGAGACAACCCCCTCCACTGTGCACTGCTGCTGCCCCTGCCCGTGTATTCTTTTTCTTTCTATATAGAAACAGGCCCCCTTGCAGGACTGTTTGGGCTCAATGCAAACTGAAAATGCAGGGCCTCTGGGTCAAAAAGCAAGGCGGAAAAGTGGCAGTAAAGACTCTTTTCTTCCAGGGTCTGTCTTTCGACTTACCTTTTTTTTTTTCCTTTGCTACTCAATGTTGTTCTAAGAAAAAATGAAAATTAATAGTCTGAACTTTACCGATCATCTTTATAATGTGCAATGCCTGTTTTAAATGCAAATAGAAGCGCCCTTAACTAGCAAGAGGAATCAGTGAAATTACTCAACTTGTGTATGGTAGCTCGCAGGTGCATCTGTAGGTTTTCTTACCTGAATGATAGAAACACCGCACAAAATGAACTCGACTGTTTTTACTTCGCTTCTTGATAGAATCATCCTCTCCCGACTCTCTCGCTGCAGCTTACCCTCGAGTAGGGAAGGGCTGAAAGAAAAGGGTCAGCGGTCGCCTCATCTTTCCCTGTCCTTCCGTGCCTCGATCCCAGCATAAGAACGGCCGTTGCGGGAGGTGACAGGACGAAGAGGGGAGGCCGGCTCCGTGGTCTCTGGGCCTCTTCCTGCACTCCTCTTCTTTTTCGTTGAAGGCAAGTTAGGGTTAGGTCTTAGACGCGCTCACCTGTACTCGCTGGAGGGATTCGCGTATTGCCCACACACTGCGGATCCACCTGCTTCCGGCGCGCTCACCACCCGTGGCGAAAGCGGCGACCAAATGGGCAGCGGCCGCGCTCGCCTCTGCCCTTCAAACTGCCTAGCAAATCACAAGTTCGAAGATACAAGTACTAAAAACTCCCGGACGGTGCCCGCAACGCGCTGAGCCTCAGCACCGGGTCAGGTTGCCTGGCAATTACCATTTTTAAAAGAAAAAAAAAAACATGCAGTTTAGGATCTCCCAGCTTTACTGAGAGACTCACAGATGGAGAAGCATCCCAATAGGAAAGCAGAGGGAGGGGTGGAAGGGGGTGCTTATATAGGGCAAATGTGCAACCTGTGAGGAGATGTTGGGTTGGCTGGCCTGACCTTTCCGATTATCATAGGACGGGTCTTGCTAAGTGGGGCGCAGATCACATTGGCTGCTGTAACATACCTGTCCGTGCAAATGCAACTTTCTTAGAAAGTAACGTCCTTGGCCAGTTTTTAACTTTGGAAAAGACCATGCTCTTTTGGCTTGAAGATTGATTTCAACATCTTTTTTTGTAATTTAAATATGTAAAGTACGCAGGAAGTGTACTTTTTCCCCTAAAGTAAATTAACTGTTGCAGAATGAGAGACAGGAACGTGTAGGAAAAAATAGATAGATATAGACAGTCGTAGAAGTCTTGTTGGAAGTGAATTTTATTTGTTGTGGTAAAGTTGGCTAAGATTTCACAGTTTTGTAAGATTTTTACTAATTTTCTTACCAGGTGTATCTTCATGCAAAACAAGAATTTGATTTTCACTCAGTTAAAAGAATAAATGTTTTCTTGGATTCTGTTTGCTCTTAGTGACAAACTATAAAAGGTTTTTAACCAAATGGAAGAGAAGAATGTTATTTTCCCAGGAAGGTTAATTCAAAAAGGTATTTTTAAAAACTCAGATTTGGAGGAAAAAAAAAAAAGACACTCTGCAGGGTCTGGGAAAGGGGGCCACTCCCAGCAACTCCCAATACGGGGGCAGGGGCAGGGGCGGGGGGGGGGGAACCTTTTATTTTTAGCGCACTCATCCCCCACCCCGCCCTCTTTTGCATTCCTGGAGCAAAGGGGCCTCTGCCCTCCCGCCTCCCGGGCGGTCCCGCCTCTCGGTCAGCCCTCTGGTTCCCGCTCACAGGCCTACCGTCCAGGGTCATTCTCTCCCCACCCTGTGGCCCTGTCAGCTCAGGGAATGGTGACCTTAGTTCCAGCAGGGGTATGCCTGGTGTGACGGGCTTAGGACTCTTCCCCGAACCCATCTCCAATGGGATGGATTCTCACGATTGGCTTACAGCATGGGTTGACCAACTAGTATCCTTGGGCCAAACCCAGCTCACTGAGTGGTTTTGTGAATAAAGTTTTAATAGAAAAAAATCATAACCATCATTTAAGTCCTGTCTTAGGCAGCTTTCCTGCTACAGCAGAGATTAGTTGTAGTAGACAGTGTGGCCCCCAAAGCCTGAAATACTTACTATCTGGCCCGCCCCTGGTTAGACGGGTTGGAGCCCGCCCCTGATCTGGGGATTGTGCCAGGTCTCCCGAGTCTTCCCCGCTGCGTGGGGAAGGGACCGCAGTTGGACAATTCGGGTTAGGAGAGAAAGGAGCGTGAAACGCTTGAGTCAGCAGCCGACAGTCCCGCTGAACACCGGACCTGCTCTAGGGCACAGTTGTGACCTGCGGGGTAGATCCGACAGGACCCACATCGCTAGCTGCTCAATGTTGGCCACAGCCCACGCTGCCATCCCAGGGGAGCGGTGGTCTCCTCAGGCGCACCCACCTTCCTGCCCCTGCATGGGCAGGTGCTCGCGGTCAACCCGGCGTCCTCCCCTAAGGGAAGGAATAGGCTGTCTGCCCGGACGCGATGGCACAGGAAGCTCGATGCTGACGGGGGCCGGGGATCCCTGCAGCCCCGAGGCAAGGGGAACTCAACCCCCCAGCCGGTGCAGGAAGCTCCTGAAGTCGTGACCTTAATTCTTCTGGCTCTATCCTCAGAACCCGACCTTTATCTGAATTTCTGCCCCCCACCCCGTACTCTGTGCTTTTGTAAACAGCCTTGAGGTGTTTGGTTTTCAACTCTAAAGATGTGGGATTGCGTCCCTTTCCCATCTAAAAACGCCGCTGGGGCTAAGAGTTCCTCCCAAGGCATCGGGGTTACACTGCATTAGCCTAGGACTGGCCCCAAAGTGGGTGGACACGAGGAAACATCTTCCTCCTCTGGGTTAGAAATAGATGCAAGCAGACCCTATCCCCAACCCTGACCCTAAAGCCCCCCTTGCCCGCACACGCCGTCCTCTTGCGTCTTCGTGCTCGCCACCTGCTGGGGAGAAAGGGTAAGTGCAGGCAGGCTAACTCCTTATCTGCCTAAATTTTTATGGTATTTTATTTTCCTAACATTCAATTTTCTTTTTCCCCTTTTTTAAAAATATTTTTTTATTTGTAGTATAATTCATTTTTATTTTTATAGAAATTTTATGTTTTTATATTTTTATTATTTTTTGTTTCTTTATTTACTATTGTTACCAGACAGAGGCCATGGATTCTTTTGCCTGACAAGCTCAATAACCAATTCCTGAGACCCGGGTTTCAAAGAGAGAGTTTATTACTATACGTGTAGTAGGAGAACAGACAGCCTAAGGGCCCAAAATCTGTCCCCCCAGTTTAAGGGGTTCAAGGTTTTTAAGGATTTTAGCAAGGGAAGATAAGGTCATTTCCCATAGTAAATTCCAGGCAGAAGGGAAAACATTGTTAAAAACATTACCATAAGCTGAAAGGCAGGTAGGCAGCACTGTCTTTCCTTAGCAGAGCCTAGCAGAAGGGGTTAACAACTGTGAGGCCTGAGGCTAGGCCATGGCTGTCTTCACTAGACTCAGGGCCTACAAGAAATGACCAGATAAAGGGCAGGACAGCTCTCACAGGCACAAAGGCGCCAGAGAGGAAATAAGGGCTTTACACAATCCTTGCAGATATCCAGACAGATTAAATTATAGTTTAGGTTTCCAGGTATTTTCCTCTGTCCACGCCAACACCCCAAAAAGCAAAAGGACCCTCTATAAAATGACTCAACAATCAAAATCATCTGTTAAACCCAGATTTCTGGATTACAGCCCTGACTGGAAGTGGGGACCCTGGATATGGGCCACCTGTTCCCCGCCTGCATTTGGCGGGGGTTTAACCCCAAGGCTATCTGCTCTTGGCCATCAAGTGGTGCCAGAGCCCAGGTACATCCAAGAGGGAAGGCAGGGCTAAGCCCCTCCCAGTGGGGGGGTGGGGGCAGGTGAGGGTCCTGTAGGGTGAGTGTCCCAGGGCTGAGCCCCGCCCAGGGAAGGGGTGGAGGTGAGGCGGGAACAGCGTGATGAGGATCCTGGGGCTGAGCTCCCCTCGGTCCTGCAGCGGGTGTTGGGGACGGGGGTCTCCATGGCCCAAAGGGTGGACCAGGCCCGGCTACCTGCCTCTGAGGAGGGGGTCCCAGAAAAGCTGTGCGATTCGACTCCGGAGCCACCACGTGCCTCCTCCACGAAGGTGGCTGGGTCCCCACCGCGCCTGCCCACTTCGTGTCCCCTTGGGGTTCCCCAAGCAGGGCCCGGTGTTGGGGACCTGCCCTGCCTGGGACCTCCTCCAGGCAGAAGGGCACTAACCCTGATCCTACCCTGACCCTAACCCCCTCCTACGAGTAAGCTCCTGAGCCACCCCCCCCCAACCCCTGTGATTTCACGTCGTGCTGCACCCTCGACCCTCAGGTGGGTTCAGAGGGACCCAGGACCGGAAGGGGCTTGGGAGATTCTTTCCTTTGGGACCTAAGAGCCCCGAGTCCTGCTCACCAGGGGAGGACCTTGACACCTGGAGATTATGGCCAAGGGATGCCCCAGCGGTATCCGCAGTCCACCGAGGGGCCCCTCCCACGGGGTGGGCTGCCCAACACCCTGAGGGGCTTGAACACAACCGCTGGCAGAACCTGGGCCTGTGGCGTCGGGCGGTTGCGCCCCTGCAGAGGCTGAGAAAGGCTCTGGTCCACCCCAAATCCGGCCGACACGGGACTGAGGACCCGCCCCTCGCCCAAGACAGCAAGTCCTAGTACCGGGGACACGCTGACACCCCGAGGCCCCAGCAACTCGGCCAGTTCGTGGCACATCCCCAAGGCTCAGGTGCCGAAGCTGTGGAGGAAATCGGAGCCCAGCCCATCCTTGCCTCACCCTAACCCAGCCGCCACCCCAGCTCTCAGCCACAGCAAGCCTGCCTCCTCCCACATAAGGGGATCTTTTTAAAATATATATTTTTACTTAAGAAAACAAACAATATACTTAGAACCTTCAAAAATAGATATCTCAGTTAGCTCAACCATAGGTATATTTAAACAATAATCATTGTAAAACCTGTGTTTGTGCTGTAAGTTTCATAAACCAATTTAAAATTGAGGCAACAAGGAAAAAATCTACAAACTCAGAGAGCAAAGTTCTTAAATTCTAAATATTGAACACTAACATAAATAGCATTTGATCAACTGTCAAAACTGTGAACGTTCTCAAAATATCAAGCAGAAAGTTATTACAAATATCTACATTGCTATAGTAATGATCTATGTTACTAAACATCTTCCTGATTTCAGGAAGATAAAAAGATACAAATATTTTTACAATTAACATATGAAAATCTTAACAACCTAAAATGGATATCGTAGTTAGCTTATCCATAGGCATATTTAAATAAAATATCTAAGTAATCATTGTAAAGCCTGTTTGTACAATATGTTTCATAAGCCAATTTAAACTTAAAGGACAAAAATCTATAAATACAGATATCAGAGTTTCTTGGATTCTAAATATTAAACACCAACTTAAATACTATTTGATTAACTATCAAAACTGTGTGCATTCTCAAAATATCAACTAAAAAGTTATTACAAAAATCAACTTTGCTATAGTAGTGAGCTATACTACTAAACTTTTTCAAATTTTTTATTTCAGGAATTTATTTTATCTAATTATTACTATATCTGCCTGTAGTTTGTTTGTTTGTTTACCATTAGCCCATTGATGGATATTGGAGTTATTTCCAGTGGCTGTTTCAAATAAAGCTGTTATGAACATTTGTGTAAACCACATCCTGATGCCAGCACTAAAGAATCTGATCCATGACCTAAGTCCACCAAGGGTGTATTTGTTTTTTGGGTTTTTTAGAAGTCTGTTCCTTTACTTTATTAGGTACTTGATTTAACCACTTTTTAGGTATAAAATATAACATATATATACAAAGAAAGAAAAAAAAATTTCAAAGCACACTTCAACAAGCAGTTATAGAACAGTTCCCAGAGTTTGTCATGCCCTCAACTCAGATTTTTCCTTCTAGTTGCTCCAAAACACCGATGGCTTTGTCAGAGTCATAATAACAGAATCATACAGGATCTGTCCTTTTGTGTCTAACTTATGTCATTCAGCATTATGTTCTCAGAGTTCATCTACATTGTCCTATGTTTCAGGACATCATTTTGTCTAAATGCTGCATAATATTCCATCGTATGTATATACCACATTTGGTTTATCCACTCATCTGTTGATGGGCACCTGGATTGTTTCCATCTCTTGACAATTGTGAATAGTGGCACTATGAACCTCGGTGTGCAAATGTCTCTTTGTGTCACTGCCCGCAACTCTTCTCGGTATAAACTATTGCTGGATCATAGGGCAACTCAGTATTTAGTTTTCTAAGGAATCACCACATTGACTACCACAGTGGTTGAACCATTATACATTGAATAATTGTCCCTATTTTTCCTAATCCTCTTCACATTTATAGTTTCCTGTTTAATAGTGGACATTCTTATAGGTGTGAGTTGGTATCTCATTACCATCTTAATTTTCATTTCCCTTATAATCAATGAAGATGAGCCACCCTCCATATGCTTTTGAGCTATCTGTATTTGATCTTCAGGAAAATGCCTATTCATTTCCTCTGCCCATTTTATAATAGGGCTGTTTTTACTTTATAATTGGGTTTGCTTGCAGGACTTTCTCTTCAACACCTGTATTAGTTAGGGTTCTCTAGAGAAACAGAATCAACAGGGAACACTCACAAATACAAAATTTATAAAAGTGGAACACAGAGTCCAAACTCCGCAGGGCAGGCTGTGAAGCCAAGGATTCCGAGGGAGGGTCTGGACGAACTTCACAGGAGCGGCTCACCAGCCAAAGCAGGAAGAGAGCCTGTCTCTTCTGAATCCTCCTTAAAAGGCCTCCAGTGATTAGATTGAACATTACTTATTGCAGAAGAAGGCCTCCTTGGCTGATTACAAATGGAATCAGCTGAGGATGCAGCTGACGTGATCATGATCTAATTCTATGAAATGTCCTCATTGCAACAGACAGGCCAGCACTTGCCCAACCAGTCAAACAGGTACCACACTTGGCCAAGTTGACACATGAAGCTGACCATGACACTCCACCCCTTGTTAATTTGGCAGCTATATATATAAACTTAGACCATACCTAATTTCTAAATAAAAAACATTAAAACACACATTTTTTTTCTTTCGCCTAACAATATTCAACTGTCCTGCATATAACCGGAAACACAGTTACTCTGTTCTGAATACGGTGCAAAGTCCTTGGGTAATATTCATTCTTAAACTTGATATCTTACAACTTAAATAGTAAAACAGGGACAAAACAGCATCACAATCCTCATTTCTGTAACTGATCACGTGGTTGTAGTTCATACTTATCACTACCTTCTTCCACTACCCATTCCATGTTCCCTTTACCCTCAGCAAGCACTTCAGCTGGCTGTGGTTCTTTGCCTGGTGGGGTGACCCAAACATTCATTCCTGAAGTTTCAGAGCCATTGGCTGTCCTGCCTGGATTGGGTTGTTGCAGTTTTCCATTGATTTTAATCACAGGGCATGGTAGTACTAAAAGACACCCTAGAGGATCTCCAATATTCCAGAAAAACTCTTCTTACTCCATTGTGTAGTTGCAGTCCTATTTTCTCCTGAGAGACAGGGTCAATCACCCCAGCCAGTAATGTAATCTCCTTCTTGGCTTGTTGATCCATGGGCATGAGTAGCCCAAAGTGACCAGGTGGCAGTCTTAGATTACAGTTCAATGGAATCATTGTTGTTTCCCCTGGTGGAAACACTCCCCCTTTTGGAACTAAAACTTGTAGACCAGCAGAGCTCAGGGTCACAGGAACTGGAAGCAAAAATTTTCCTATGGATCACTAGGGGTAATAATAAGTGGTACCACTCCCATTTGCACCTCTTGGTTCCTGGTCCCATGGATACTGGCTATGAGGGAAACAGCGCCATACAGTGGATGCTGATTCAGAGCATATACAGCTTCCTGGAGAAAACTATCCCAGCCCTTCAAGGTATTGCCACCTAGTTGGCACCGTAATTGAGTTTTCAAAAGGCCATTCAACTGTTCTATCAATCCAGCTGCTTCTGGATGATGAGGAACACAGTAAGACCAGAAAATTTCATGAGCATGTGCCCATTCCTGAACTTCATTTGCTGTGAAGTGTGTTCCTTGATCAGAAGCAATGCTATGTGGAATACCACGACAATGGATAAGGCATTCTATAAGCCCACAGATGGTAGCTTTGGCAGAAGCATTGCGTGCAGGAAGAGCAAACTTATATCCAGAGTACGTGTCTATTCCAGTTAGAACAAATCGCTGCCCCTTCATGAAGGGAGTGGTCTAATGTAATCATCCTGCCACCATGTAGCTGGCTGGTCACTTCAGGGAACAGTGCCATATGAGGGGCTGAGTGTGGGTCTCTGCTGCTGGCAGATTGGACACTCAGCAGTGGCTGTAGCCAAGTCAGCCTTGGTGAGTGGAAGTCCATGTTGCTGAGCCCATGCATAACCTCCATCCCTACACCATGACCACTTTGTTCATGAGCCCATTGGGCAATGAAAGTAGTTTCTGGGGAAAGAGTCTGACTGGTGTCCACAGAATGGATCATCTTATCCACTTGATTATTAAAACCTTCCTCTGCTGAAGTCACCTTCTGGTGCGCATTCACATGGGATACAAATATGTTCATGTTTTTAGCCACTCAAAAAGGTCTATCCACATACTTCTTCCCCAGAAACTCTCTGTCACCAATTTTCCAATTATGGTCTTTCCAAGTCCCTGACCATCCAGCCAAACCATTAGCAACAGCCCATGAGTCAGTATACAAACGTACCTCTGGCCAGTTTTCCTTCCACGCAAAATGAACAACCACGTACACTGTTCAAAGATCTGCCCAGTGGGAGGATTTCCACTCACCACTGTCCTTCAAGGACACCCCAGGTGGGTGTCCTTTTGGGTGGTACCTGCATATCTTGGTGAACCATCTGTAAACCAGGCCAGAGTTTTCTCTTCTTCAGTCAATTCACTGTAAGGAACTCCCCAAGAGGCCATAGCTCTGCTCTGGGAAAGAGAAGGTAATGTGGCAGCAGGAGTGGAGACCATGGGCATTTGGACCAATTCTTCATGTAACTTACTTGTGCCTTCAGGACCTGCTCTGGCTCTATCTCATATATACCATTTCCATTTTACAATAGAGTGCCCAACTTTATGGCTTGGTGGGTCAAACAACACCCAGCTCATGATAGGCAACTCAGGTCTCATGGTAACTTGGTGGCCCGTGGTTAAGCGTTCAGTCTCTACTAAGGCCCAGTAGCAGGCCAAAAGCTGTTTCTCAAAAGGAGAGTAGTTATCTGCAGCAGATGGTAAGGTTTTGCTCCAAAATCCTAAGGGTCTGCGTTGTGGTTCTCCTATAGGGGCCTGCCAAAAGCTCCAGACAGCATCTCTATTTGCCACTGACACTTCCAGCACCATTGGATCTGCTGGATCATATGGCCCAAGTGGCAGAGCAGCTTGTACAGCAGCCTGGACCTGTCACACAGCCTCCTCTTATTCAGGTCCCCACTCACAATTAGCAGCTTTTCTGGTCACTCAATATATGGGCCAGAGTAGCACACCCAAATGAGGAATATGTTGTCGCCAAAATCCAGAGAGACCAACTAGGCGTTGTGCTTCTTTTTTTGGTCGTAGGAGGGGCCAGATGCAGCAACTTATCCTTCACCTTAGAAGGGATATCTTGACATGCCCCACACCACTGAACACCTAGAAATTTCACTGAGGTAGAAGGCCCCTGTATTTTTGTTGAATTTATCTCCCATCCTCTGACATGCAAATGCCTTACAGTAAGTCTGGAGTAGTTGCTACTTCTTGCTCACTAGGTCCAATCAACATGTTATCATCAATATAACGGACCAGTGTGATGTCTTGTGGGAGGGAGAAATGATCAAGGTTCCTGCAGACAAGATTATGACATAGTGCTGGAGAGTTAATATACCCCTGAGGTAGGACAGTGAAAGTATATTGCTGATCTTGCCAGCTGAAAGCAAACTGTTTCTGGTAGTCCTTACTAACAGCTATTGAGAAAAAGCACTTGCCAGATCAATAGCTGCGTACCAGGTACCAAGGGATGTATTGATTTGTTCAAGCGATGATACAACATCTGGAACAGCAGCTGCAATTGGAGTTACCACCTGGTTGAGTTTACAATAATCCACTGTCATCCTCCAAGACCCATTGTTTTCTGCACAGGCCAAATAGGAGAGTTGAATGGGGATGTCATGGGAATCACCACCCCTGCATCTTTCAAGTCCTTAAGAGTGGCAGTAATCTCTGCAATCCCTCCAGGAATCCAGTATTGCTTCTGATTTACTATTTTGCTGGTAGGGGCAGTTCCAGTGGCTTCCAATTGGACTTTCCCACCATAATAGCCCTCACTGCACGAGTTAGGGAGCCAATGTGGGGATTCTGCCATTTGCTTAGTTTGTCTATACCAATTATACATTCTGGAACTGGGGAAATAACTACAGAATGGGTCCAGGGGCCCACTGGACCCACTGTGAGACGAACCTGAGCTAAAACTCCACTGATCACCTGGCCTCCATAAGCCCCTACTTTGACTGGAGGACCAGAGTGACGTTTGGGGTCCCCTGGAATTAATATCACTTCTGAATCAGTGTCTAACAATCCCCAAAATATCTGATCATTTCCTTTTCCCCAATGCACAGTTACCCTGGTAAAAGGCCGTCGGTCTCCTTGGGGAAGGCTTGGAAGATTAACAGTATAAATTTGTGGCAGAGTAACAGGGTTCTCCCCCAAAAAGACCTGGCCTCTCCTTCATTTAAGGGGCTCTGGGTTTGTAAACTACTCAAGTCTGGAAATTGATTAAGGGGTTGTGACTCTGTGTTTTTGTAATTCAGATTAGACTTCTGTTCACTTGACCTAAAACTCTTCTGTTTATACAGAGCAAACAAGAATTTAGTAGACTGCCCTTCTATTGTATTTCTAGGTACCCCATGATTTACTAGGCACAAATCTCTGTGAGTCATATAATTTTTTTTTTTTAACCAATGACATATTCCAAGTTTATTCTCGAATGTCGGTTCACATCAGTGGGACCATACAGTATTTGTCCTTTAGTTTTTGGCTAGACTCACTCAGCATAATGTTCTCTAGGTCCATCCATGTTATTACATGCTTCATAAGTTTATCCTGTCTTAAAGCTGCATAATATTCCATTGTATGTATATACCACAGTTTGTTTAGCCACTCATCGGTTGACGGACATTTTGGCTGTTTCCATCTCTTTGCAATTGTAAATAATGCTGCTATAAACATTGGTGTGCAAATGTCCATTTGTGTCTTTGCCCTTAAGTCCTCTGAGTAGATACCTAGCAATGGTATTGCTGGGTCGTATAGCAATTCTATATTCAGTTTTTTGAGGAACCGCCAAACTGCCTTCCACAGTGGTTGCACCATTTGACATTCCCACCAACAGTGGATAAGTGTGCCTCTTTCTCCGCATCCTCTCCAGCACTTGTCATTTTCTGTTCTGTTGATAATGGCCATTCTGGTGGGTGTGAGATGATATCTCATTGTGGCTTTGATTTGCATTTCTCTAATGGCCAGGGACATTGAGCATCTCTTCATGTGCCTTTTGGCCATTTGTATTTCCTCTTCTGAGAGGTGTCTGTTCAAGTCTTTTTCCCATTTTGTAATTGGGTTGGCTGTCTTTTTGTTGTTCAGTTGAACAATCTCTTTATAGATTCTGGATACTAGACCTTTATCTGATATGTCGTTTCCAAATATTGTCTCCCATTGTGTAGGCTGTCTTTCTACTTTCTTGATGAAGTTCTTTGATGCACAAAAGTGTTTAATTTTGAGGAGCTCCCATTTATTTATTTCTTTCTTCAGTGCTCTTGCTTTAGGTTTAAGGTCCATAAAACCGCCTCCAATTGTAAGTTTCATAAGATATCTCCCTACATTTTCCTCTAACTGTTTTATGGTCTTAGACCTAATGTTTAGATCTTTGATCCATTTTGAGTTAACTTTTGTATAGGGTGTGAGATACGGGTACTCTTTCATTCTTTTGCATATGGATATCCAGTTCTCTAGGTACCATTTATTGAAGAGACTGTTCTGTCCCAGGTGAGTTGGCTTGACTGCCTTATCAAAGATCAAATGTCCATAGATGAGAGGGTCTATATCTGAGCACTCTATTCGATTCCATTGGTCGATATATCTATCTTTATGCCAATACCATGCTGTTTTGACCACTGTAGCTTCATAATATCCCTTAAAGTCTGGCAGCATGAGACCTCCAGCTTCGTTTTTTTTCCTCAAGATACTTTTAGCAATTTGGGGCACCCTGCCCTTCCAGATCAATTTGCTTATTGGTTTTTCTATTTCTGAAAAATAAGTTGTTGGGATTTTGATTGGTATTGCATTGAATCTGTAAATCAATTTAGGTAGGATTGACATCTTAACTATATTTAGTCTTCCAATCCATGAACACGGTATGCCCTTCCATCTATTTAGGTCTTCTGTGATTTCTTTTAACAGTTTTTTGTAGTTTTCTTTGTATAGGTTTTTTGTCTCTTTAGTTAAATTTATTCCTAGGTATTTTATTCTTTTAGTTGCAATTGTAAATGGAATTCGTTTCTTGATTTCCCCCTCAGCTTGTTCATTGCTAGTGTATAGAAATGCTACAGATTTTTGAATGTTGATCTTGTAACCTGCTACTTTGCTGTACTCATTTATTAGCTCTAATAGTTTGTTGTGGATTTTTCCGGGTTTTCGACGTATAATATCATATCGTCTGCAAACAGTGATAGTTTTACTTCTTCCTTTCCAATTTTGATGCCTTGTATTTCTTTTTCTTGTCTAATTGCTCTGGCTAGGACCTCCAACATGATGTTGAATAAAAGTGGTGATAATGGACATCCTTGTCTTATTCCTGATCTTAGGGGGAAAGTTTTCAATTTTTCCCCATTGAGGATGATATTAGCTGTGGGTTTTTCATATATTCCCTCTATCATTTTAAGGAAGTTCCCTTGTATTCCTATCCTTTGAAGTGTTTTCAACAGGAAAGGATGTTGAATCTTGTCAAATGCCTTCTCTGCATCAGTTGAGATGATCATGTGATTTTTCTGCCTGATTTGTTGATATGGTGTATTACATTAATTGATTTTCTTTTGTTGAGCCATCCTTGCATACCTGGGATGAATCCTACTTGGTCATGATGTATAATTCTTTCAATGTGTTGTTGGATTCGATTTGCTAGAATTTTGTTGAGGATTTTTGCATCTATATTCATTAGAGATATTGGTCTTTAGTTTTCTTTTTTTGTACTATCTTTGCCTGGTTTTGGTATGAGGGTGATGCTGGCTTCATAGAATGAATTAGGTAGCTTTCCCTCCACTTCAATTTTTTTGAAGAGTTTGAGGAGAGTTGGTACTAGTTCTTTCTGGAATGTTTGATAGAATTCACATGTGAAGCCGTCTGGTCCTGGACTTTTCTTTTTAGGAAGCTTTAGAATGACTGATTCAATTTCTTTACTTGTGATTGGTTTGTTGAGGTCATCTATTTCTTCTTGAGTCAAAGTTGGTTGTTCATGTCTTTCCAGGAACCCGTCCATTTCATCTAAATTGTTGTATTTATTAGCATAAAGTTGTTCATAGTATCCTGTTATTACCTCCTTTATTTCTGTGAGGTCAGTGGTTATGTCTCCTCTTCCATTTCTGATCTTATTTATTTGCATCCTCTCTCTTCTTCTTTTGTCAATCTTGCTAAGGGCCCATCAATCTTATTGATTTTCTCATAGAACCAACTTCTGGTCTTATTGATTTTCTCTATTGTTTTCATGTTTTCAATTTCATTTATTTCTGCTCTAATCTTTGTTATTTCTTTCCTTTTGCTTGCTTTGGGGTTAGTTTGCTGTTCTTTTGAGTCATATAACTTTGATGCCTGCTTTGAGTTTGCTGACTATTATAATAGCCACATCTACCCTGTCTTTCGTGATTAAGTGCTGCCATCTGGCTTCTGCCAACTCAAGATCCCATCATACCCATTGTGTTTAAGGATTCCAGCTCAGTGACAGCAGTTCCTACAGTAACATCTGACCTACAGAGAAGTACAACCACAGAGCTCTTGAGGGATGATGGTGCTAGTCTCACAAGTTTATTTCTCACTGTTCTGGTAAAAGGTGCATCCTCCGGACATTCCTGGGGTGTAAGAACAGGCTTTGCATGATAAATCCATGCTAACATTCCAATCTCTCTAAGCCTCTGGATCCCCTCATCTACATTATACCAGGGCATGTCTGGCATTTCAACCTCAGGCAATGTCGGCCACCTTTTGATCCATGTTTCAACCAACCATCCAAACAAACTGTTAATACCTTTTCTAACCCCTCGAGCAATAATATTGGAAGCAGAATCTCTGCTAAGTGGGCCCATATCAATAAATTCAGCCTGATCCAGCCTTATATTCCTCCCACCATTATCCCACACTCTTAAAATCCATTGCCACACATATTCCACTGATTTCTGTCTATATAAATTGGAAAACTCACACAGTTTTTTGGAGTATAAATGTACCTCTTCATGTGTGATACTTTGTACCTCACCTTTAGGGGCCTGTTGGGACTTTAGTCTAGTTATAGGTCTGGAGGAAATGAGGGATGGTGGGGGTGGTTCATGAAAAGAATTAGAAATATCTCCCAAGCCATTTGCTTCAGGGTGTTCATTTGCAGTTTCATCTGGGGAAACAGGATTGATCACTCTAGGGTTAATCTCTTCTGCATGAGGTTGGGTGGACAACTCCTCAAGGCAGGCTGGTTTTGGCCAGCTATGTCCCCAGAGCAAACTATTATAGGGTTATCTAGAGAAGACTCAGCATGACCTAGGGTTTCAACCTCACCCCTGACATCATTATCAATCCATATCTCACCATCCCATTTTTCAGGGTCCCACTCCTTTCCAATCAATGCCCTCACTTTAACGACAGACACCATGCAACATTGAGATTTCAGTTTATGTTGTAATGTTGCTACTCTAACAATAAGATTCTGAGTCTGATTTTCAGAGATCTCAAGTCTACGGCTACAGGAAATAAGATTTTCCTTCAGGACATTCATAGAAACGTCTACATCTGTCAGACGGCGCTTAAGCTTCTCGTTTGAAGGCTTAAGCCCATCCCTTTCACTCCTTAATGTAGTATAGATAGCCAGTATATCTAACAACAACCAGACAAAATCTCTATACCTCTTATTTCCACAAAACTCTGTAAAGGTGTCAAAAACATTATCCCCCAGAGCCTGGCTTCGTACAAGCGAAGCATTAGGAGAATCGAATGACGATATTTTGACTATCTCTTTTGCCAACTCACTCCATGGATTGGGAGTGTCATTCTGATTATGGGAATCAGAGTCCTTAGTGCCTTTGAGTCCAGTCAGAGTAGAAAACCATTCATAAAAACCCATTTTTAAGATTTTGTTTCTTAAGAACCACTCCTGGTACCCAGATGTATTAGTTAGGGTTCTCTAGAGAAACAGAATCAACAGGGAACACTCACAAATACAAAATTTATAAAAGTGGAACACAGAGTCCAAAATCCGCAGGGCAGGCTGTGAAGCCAAGGATTCTGAGGGAGGGTCTGGATGAACTTCACAAGAGAGGCTCATCAGCCAAAGCAGGAAGAGAGCCTGTCTCTTCTGAATCCTCTTTAAAAGGCTTCCAGTGATTAAATTGAGCATCACTCATTGCAGAAGACAGTCTCCTTGGCTGATTACAAATGGAATCAGCTGAGGATACAGCTGACATGATCATGATCTAATTCTATGAAATGTCCTCATTGCAACAGACAGGCCAGCACTTGCCCAACCAGTCAAACAGGTACCACTACTTGGCCAAGTTGACACACGAAGCTGACCAGGACAACACCTGACAGTTTAATTCATATGTGTCTTGGAGTAGGCCTGTTCGTGTTTATTCTACTGGAGTTAGCTGGGCCTCTTTGACTTGCATATACATGTCTTTAATAAGGGTTGGAAAGTTTTCTGTGATTATTATATCTTTCCCAGTCTTCTCTTCTCTTCTTCCTCTGGTGCACCAATGATTCTTTTATTTGTGTGCATCTTGTTGTCCATCATTTTCCTGAGATCCAACTGTATTTTTTCCATCTTTCTTGCCTCTTGTTCTTTTGTGTACTCTAGTCCAATTGTACCATCTTCTAGCTCACTTTTTCTTCTTTCTGCTTCTTTGAATCTGCTATCATGTGTCTCTAGTATATTTCTAATTTGGCCTAATTGTCATGGGGCACACTGAAAGAGAGACCACACAATTTAAAACTGAAAGCCAAGTTGGAGTCTTTATTAGTTGGCCAGCAACTGCCTCAGAAACCTCCAAGAAGGAAGATTCAGAGAGCAGCCCCCAGAGGTTTTCAAGGTGTGCTTATAAAGGCTAAAATCATGTTGTGGTTTTGCAGTTGCTAGCAAGCAAGTGTATCACAGAAGCAGAAAAATGCCATTAGCTGTTGCCAAAACACTTCCCGTTCTCTCGGTTTCCTAACATTGGTTATTGTTTAACTCTTGGGGACATTCCACCCCAATGTTGTGGGGACTTTCCCTGCTTGGGCCTGACTGATTGCTCCTGCTTGGGCCTGATTGATTGCTCCTGGCCCTCCACACTAATGTATCTTTAACTTCTGTGAAATCCACCATTTTTTCTATTTAACCTCAAGAATTTTTCTAGTGCCTTCCTGATATCATTTATTTCTTTATAAATGTCCTTTAGTAGTTGTTCCATAATCTGTGTCCCCTCTGGAATACTGGTTTGGTCATTTGGCTGGGCTATTTCCACTTGGATCTTCATGTGCTTTGTGATTTTCTGTTGTGTTCGGGGCATTTGTTTATCTTCATATGGTTATTTTGAAAGTTGGTTTCCTTCATTCCTTTAAAGTTTTGTATTTACTTGGTTTTTGTTGAAATTTTCCTTCTGCAATTTGTCTGTCATGCTACACCAAATCAAGGTCCAAATCTCATGTAGGAGATAGAATTCAACTTAAGGGTCTATTAGAAGCTAGGCAGGGGTGCACAGGTCCTCCAGTGGCAGAATGGCTGCCAACCACGCAGGAGACCGAGGCTCGACTCTGAGCCTATGCACACGCACACACACAAAAAAGAATGAAAACAAAAACTAGAAGAAGAAAAAAGAGTTAACATTAATAAAATAAAATAGAAATATAATAAAAATATGAAACACAAAAGCAAGAACAACAACAAAATATATCTCAATACTAGTAGGCCCCAGAATCACAAGGAGATACCCCAGATACTGGGAGGGAAGTCAACCTGGTGTTCACCAAAAGGGAGAGAAAATTTAAGAGAAAAATAATAATAACAATAAAAATAAATGAAATGGAGTACTAACAAATAATATGTGGAGTAAAAAATAGAAAATAAAGAATAAAAATATAATATAAAATATCTAAAAAATTTTAAAATTAAAGGAACAATTTTATTACCAATAAGAATGTATAGAAAATATATTTTTAAAGGGGAAAAAAGAATATTGAGAAAAAAATAAAGACCTAGGCAGATAAAGTTAGCCTGCCTGCACTTACTCCTTCTTCCCAGCAGGTGGCGACCGTGAGGCTCCTCCTCCCTCAAGCTCTCCCCTCCCTGCTCGGTGCACCGACCTGCATTTACCGCGTTTGGCCAGCAGATAGCGGACCCTAGGCTCCTTCTCCCTCCTCCCCGCCCCTCCTAGCCCACGGACTGGAGGTCGGGTTGCTCAGAAGGCTGGTGGGTCTCTGTCAAGGGACTGGAGAGCCCACCAGCTCCTGGGGTATCAACTGAAGCCTGGCGGCTTTTCCTGCACCTGAGCCGGTGGTCACTCTCCCCACCCCGAGGCCCGCCCCGCAGTGGACGATCGCCGGCCTCCGGGCTCCCTGCAAGTGCCGTCCCCTGCGACCATGGGGTAGATTTCCCCGGCAGCAGCTGTGCAGGCTGGAGCCGAGGAAGGTCAGCGCCTCCTATTGCACTCGTGCCCGTCCAATTCCGCCGATGCTCTCCTCCCCAAAACTGCCTGAAGACCCCCCTGGTTTCCTCACACCCTAGGACCCACAGTTCCGGTCATTTTCTCCTAGTTGGGGGTCTCATGCAGCCATAAAAGGAACGGAGTTCTGACATGCTTGCAGCAGGGACACCTGAAAGGCTGAGAAAAAGAAGCCAGATGCGAACAAAGTGTTGAGTCTGCAAAGTAGGAAACGTCCAGAACAGGCAAATCTATAGAGACATAAAGTAAACTGAGGCTGGGAAAGGGGAGTAACTGCCGATGGCAGGTGGCTTTTCTCTGGCATCACAAAAATGCGTCGTAACTGGAGGTGTGTGCAACATCGCAAATGTGCTGAATGACACCAAATCGTTCACTTTAAAGGGTCGATCTTGTGTTGTGTGAACTTAACCTTAATAGAATCGGGAGACAGAAGGCTCAGCCGCTGCAAAACCCCAGCAGGGCCTCTCCCCACCCCGTGCCTGGCTTCAAGGCCCTCCCAAAGCGTCCCTCCTGGGCACTGTGCTCCAGCCAAGCTGTCCCCTCCTCAGTCCATAAGCCCCCTCCTAAACCTGGGCCCTGCACAGAGGATCCCTCTGGAGAGTTCACAGATACCAGAGGACTCCTCTGCTCTAAGGGTATCTCCGCACGTGTGCTCAGGGCTGTGTCAGGGCCCGGCTGGATGCACAGGCGCAGGCAAGGTCACAGGCAGCAAAGGGCCCTTACCATGTGGCCCCCAGGTGCTTCGCCCAGGTGGGTGCCTTAATTTGTACATTATCACAGCCTTAGAACTGTAAACTTGCAACTTATTAAATCCCCCTTTATAAAGCTGTTGGTTTCTGGCATATTGCATTTCAGCAACTTAACAAACTAATATAATTTCACTCTCCATATAGTGGTTCCCATCTGCCAACCACAAGGCTGGCAGCTGTGGGGACTGCAACCTGGGTTTCTGGTGGAGCCCAGTGGTGTGTGGTCTGATTGCTGATCCCCGCTTTTGATCACCTATGTCAGATCACTGGAGGGCCAGAATTAAGAGCAGCCCTTGTTTTAAACCCCATAAGGCAAAAGCCATAGCAGAGTGTTAATGAGGCAGGATGTCATTTCTCTGTTCTCCTTCCATTACTCACTTGGGAGCAGTTTGGAAAAGTCACAAAATGACACACCTAGCACTCAACAATCACACACATGCATAAAAAACCCTAATCCTAGAGAAGCGGGAGCAGTAGATTACTAAAGTGATAACAGCATAGTAATCATAACGCCCAACAAAAAAATTAAGAAACACTCAAAGAAACCAGAAAGTTTCTCCCCTTCACAGAAAACAGTACTTGTGAAAAAAAACTTGAAGAAGCTCATAGATATGAGGAAATATTATTCAATTACTTTGAAATTTTTCAATGGCATAAATGAATCCATTTACAAAGAACTAAAGGAAATCAACCAAACATTGTCAGACAGAAAATAGAGAAATTATAAAAAAGCAAAAACAAATTTTGGCATTGCAAAGTATAGTGACTGAGTTTACTGTACTGAAGGATATAGTGAAATGAGGATAATTACTCCATGCAATTTTACTGACTTTAATTACTCCATTAACTAAAATATAGCTCTGGTAGCTATGCTAATATTGGGCAATCTGGTAGCTATGCTAATATTGGGCAAAATAGACTTTAAGTAAAAAAAATTGTTACAAGAGATGCTATATATCATTGTAAATATAATATACATATATATAAAAGGATGCTATATAGCAATAAAAGGGTCAATACAGAATGAAATAATCAAACATTTGTGCATTTTTCAACAGTGCCCTGAAACACCTGATTTAGGAAAATTTGTAAAAATATTTAAAACCTATGTTAATGGACATATAATATACAAAGAAGTAATATTAGTTTGTTAATCTGCTGGGATGCAATGCACCAGAAATGGAATGGCTTTTAAAAAGGGAATTTAATAAGTTACAAGTTTACATTCTAAACCTAAAAAATGTCCACACTAAGGCATCCAGGAAAAGATACCTTAATTCAAGAAAGGCTGATGGGTCCAGAACACCTGTGTCAGCTGGGAAGGCACATGGCTGGCATCTCTGGCTGCGTGGGCTCTGTCACTTCTGCTCTCCAAAGGCCTGCATCTGCCCAGCTCTGAGCTCTCTAAAATATTTCCTCTCATAAAGGACTCCAATAAACTATTCAAGACCCACCTGGAATGGGTGGAGTCACATCTCCATCTACTTGAAAGATCACACCCATAATTGGGTGTGTCACAGCTCCATGGAGATAACCTAATCAAAAGTTTCCAACCTACAGTACTGAATTAGGATTAAAAAGAAATGGCTGGAGGTGGGGCCAAGATGGCGGCTTAGCAATGTGCGTGTTTTAGTTCGTCCTCCAGAACAACTACTAAATAACCAAAAACAGTACAGAACAGTTCCTGGAGCCACGATAGTGACTGGACACACAGCATACCCCAGTCTGGACCAGCTGGACCAGCTGCGAGCCTCCCCAGAACTGTGAGTTCCCCAAGCCGCAGCGCCCGGTGTCCGGCACCCCTCCCCCACCGGCGGCTTCCCAGAGGGAAAGGAAAGAGACTCTAACAGCAGCAGACACTGAGTCCAACCAAACACCAATTGTGGCATTAATTAACAAATTCTGACTACTAAAAATAGGCTTCCAGCTCAGGCAAACCTGGTCAAGGTGGAGGTCGCTTATTGGGCTAACGGAAAAAGAGGAAAGGGGAGGAAACGGAGGGTTTTGTGGCTGTTTCTACAGAGGCTTGGCTGCCTCTGGATTCAGCGGTGGGACTACTCGAGCTACAACTTCCCCAGGCATAGGCAGAAACGGATTGCTTTCAAGGCTGTCTCCCACCTGTACCTTCCCCAGGGGAGGGGTGAAGCCCAACTTAGGTGGAATCCCTCCCTCAAGGAATTCAGAACCCAGGGCTTGGCAATTTGAAGCCATTAAAACCAGCTTACAACCTCTCCTCTGTCTCCACCACACTCCCAGCAGGGAGAACCTTCCAAAGTTAAAGGTGCCACAACATCTTTTGCTGGTGGGACCCGCAGGCAGACAAGCACCACATACTGGGCAGGATAAGAAAAACAGAGCACAGAGACTTCACAGGAAAGTCTTTCAACCTGCTGGGTCTCACCCTCAGGGAAAACTGATGCAGGTGACTCCTTACCCCTGAAAGGAGGCCAGTTTAGTCTGGGAAAACCCGGCGGCAGTCTATAATACCTACGTCAACCCTCCTAAGGGTGGGGAAGGAAAAAGCACCTTACAAGCAGGGCAAGAAACAAGAAAATAAGAACTGAAAAATTATCCTCTGTTAAAAAAAACCTAAGCTAGAGGTCCAGAAAAAGCTGAACTGAAGGTCAAAGAACAGATAGACAACAAACTCATCTAGCAAGAAAACCCTAGGTAAGATAAGTGAAAGCAATCTCCAGAATAAACTAATTAAGGTAATTAACTGTCTAGACACCAGTGAAAAATAACAAATCACACCAGGAAAATTGAAGATATGGCCCAGTCAAAGGAACAAACCAATAGTTCAAATGAGATACAAGAGCTGAAACAATTAATTCAGAATATATGAACAGACATGGAAAACCTCATCAAAAACCAAATCAATGAATTGAGGGAGAATATGAAGAAGGCAAGGAATGAACAAAAAGAAGAAATGGAAAGTCTGAAAAAACAAATCACGGAACTTATGGGAATGAAAGGGACAGTAGAAGAGATTAAAAAAAACAATGGAAACCTACAATGATAGATTTCAAGAGACAGAGGTTAGGATTAGTGAACTGGAGGATGGAACATCTGAAATCCGACAAGAAACAGAAACTACAGGGAAAAGAATGGAAAAATATGAGCAGGGACTCAGGGAATGGAATGATAATATGAAGCACACAAATATACATGTTGTGGATGTCCCGGAAGGAGAAGAGAAGGGAAAAGGGGGAGAAAAACTAATGGAAGAAATTATCACTGAGAATTTCCCAACTCTTATGAAAGACTTAAAATTACAGAACCAAGAAGTGCAGCGCACCCCAAAGAGAATAGATCCAAATAGATGTTCTCCAAGACACTTACTAGTCAGAATGTCAGAGGTCAAAGAGAAAGAGAGGATCTTGAAAGCAGCAAGAGAAAAGCAATCCATCACATACAAGGTAAACCCAATAAGACTATGTGTAGATTTCTCAGCAGAAACCATGGAGGCGAGAAGACAGTGGGATGATATATTTAAATTACTAAAAGAGAAAAACTGCCAACCAAGAATCCTATACCCAGCAAAATTGTCCTTCAAAAATGAGGGAGAAATTAAAACATTTTCAGACAAAAAATCACTGAGAGAATTTGTGACCAAGAGACCAGCTCTGCAAGAAATACTAAAGGGAGCACTAGAGACAGATATGAAAAAACAGAAGAGAAAGGTGTGGAGAAGAGTGTAGAAAGAAGGAAAATCAGATATGATATATATAATACAAAAGGCAAAATGGTAGAGGAAAGTACTACTCAAACAGTAACAACACTAAATGTTAATGGATTGAACTCCCCAATCAAAGACATAAACTGGCAGAATGGATTAAGAAACAGGATCCTTCTATATGCTGTCTACACGAAACACATCTTAGACCGAAAGATAAACATAGGTTGAAAGTGAAAGGTTGGGAAAAGATATTTAATGCAAATAACAACCAGAAAAGAGCAGGAGTAGCTATACTAATATCCAACAAATCAGACTTCAAATATAAAACAGTTAAAAGACACAAAGAAGGATACTATGTACTAATAAAAGGAACAATTCAACAAGAAGAAACAACAATCATAAATATTTATGCACTGAACCAGAATGCCACAAAATACATGAGGCAAACACTGCAAACACTGAAAAGGGAAGTAGACACATCTACCATAATAGTTGGAGACTTCAATTCCCCACTCTCATCAATGGACAGAACATCTAGACAGAGGATCAATAAAGAAACAGAGAATTTGAATATTACAATAAATGAGCTAGACTTAACAGACATTTATAGGACATTACACCCCACAACAGCAGGATACACCTTTTTCTCAAGTGCTCATGGATCATTCTCAAAGATAGACCATATGTTGGGTCACAAAGCAAGTCTCAACAAATTTTAAAAGATTGAAATCATACAAAACACTTTCTCAGATGATAAAGGAATGAAGTTGGAAATCAATAATAGGCAGAGCGCCAGAAAATTCACAAATATGTGGAGGTTCAACAATACACTCTTAAACAACCAGTGGGTCAAGGAAGAAATTGCAAGAGAAATCAGTAAATATCTCGAGGCAAATGAAAATGAAAACATAACATATCAAAACTTATGGGATGCAGCAAAGGCAGTGCTATGAGGGAAACTTATTGCCCTAAATGCCTATACCAAAAAGAAGAAAGGGGGGACTTCCTGGAAGATGGCGGCTTAGTAAGACGCGCAGATCTTAGTTTCTTCTCCAGGACAGCTACTAGAGGAGTAGAAACGATACAGAAAGCACCCAAAGCCACAACAGAGATAAAAAAGACAGCGTACCCCATCCTGGAACGGCTGGCTGGCTGAGAGAAGCAGCTCGGGTGAGATCGCCGAGGCGCGCGGGCTTCACCAGGCGGGGCGGAAAGCGGCCGGAGTTACTCCCTTCCCCCTTCCCGGGCCGGCTGGGAGAATTGGAGAGGCGGTCCCCTGAAACCAAGGCGGCTGGCGCCCACACCACGCGCAGCCCCCCGGACCAACTGAGAGAATTGGATCGGAAATCCCCAGCCGTGGAGAACGGTGACGGGTGGGGGAGGCCCCTTCCAAACCCGTGACTCCCGGGGAACGTGCACTCTCTCGGGCGGGCCGCTGCCGCTGGCGCCCTCCCGACACGCTTGTTGCCCAGGGCCGACTCGGAAATTCGGACGGGCTCTTTCCCGGGCTGCGGCGACCAGCAACCCACCCTGCGTTCGACCCCGGGCCGGCTCAAGCCGTTTCGGCTAGCGAACCCCCCCGGACGGCGAGAGTTTTCCAAAGTTTAAGGTCCCACAGCACCTTTTACTGGTGGGACCCGCAGACAAACGTGTGCCACGAGCGCCACCTACTGGGCAGGATAAGAAAAACAGAATCCAGAGATTTCACAGAAAAATCTTCCAAACTTTTGGATCCAATACCCAGGGAAATCTGTCTAAATGCGCAGATGCCAACAGAAGATAATGGATCACGCTCAAATAATTGAAAATATGGCCCAGTCAAAGGAACAAACCAATAGTTCAAATGAGATACAGGAGCTGAGACAACTAATGCTAAATATACGAACAGAAATGGAAAACCTCTTCAAAAACGAAATCGATAAATTGAGGGAGGACATGAAGAAGACATGGGCTGAACATAAAGAAGAAATAGAAAAACTGAAAAAACAAATCACAGAACTTATGGAAGTGAAGGACAAAGTAGAAAAGATAGAAAAAATAATGGATACCTACAATGATAGATTCAAAGAGACAGAAGATAGAATTAGTGATTTGGAGGATGGAACATCTGAATTCCAAAAACAAACAGAAACTATCAGGAAAAGAATGGAAAAATTTGAACAGGGTATCAGGGAACTCAAGGACAATATGAACCGCACAAATATACGTGTTGTGGGTGTCCCAGAAGGAGAAGAGAAGGGAAAAGGAGGAGAAAAACTAATGGAAGAAATTTTCACTGAAAATTTCCCAACTCTTATGAAAGACCTAAAATTACAGATCCAAGAAGTGCAGCGTACCCCAAAGAGATTAGACCCAAATAGGCGTTCTCCAAGACACTTACTAGTTAGAATGTCAGAGGTCAAAGAGAAAGAGAGGATCTTGAAAGCAGCAAGAGAAAAACAATCCATCACATACAAGGGAAACCCAATAAGACTATGTGTAGATTTCTCAGCAGAAATCATGGAGGCTAGAAGACAGTGGGATGATATATTTAAACTACTAAAAGAGAAAAACTGCCAGCCAAGACTTCTATATCCAGCAAAATTGTCCTTCAAAAATGAGGGAGAAATTAAAACATTCTCAGACAAAAAGTCACTGAGAGAATTTGTGACCAAGAGACCAGCTCTGCAAGAAATACTAAAGGGAGCACTAGAGTCAGAACCGAAAAGACAGAAGAGAGAGGTATGGAGAAGAGTGTAGAAAGAAGGAAAGTCAGATATGATATATGTAATACAAAAGGCAAAATGGCAGAGGAAAATATTATCCAAACAGTAATAACACTAAATGTTAATGGACTGAATTCCCCAATCAAAAGACATAGATTGGCAGAATGGATTAAAAAACAGGATCCTTCTATATGCTGTCTACAGGAAACACATCTTAGACCCAAAGATAAACATAGGTTGAAAGTGAAAGGTTGGGAAAAGATATTTCATGCAAATAACAACCAGAAAATAGCAGGAGTGGCTATACTAATATCCAACAAGTTAGACTTCAAATGTAAAACAGTTAAAAGAGACAAAGAAGGACACTATATACTAATAAAAGGAACAATTAAACAAGAAGACATAACAATCATAAATATTTATGCACCGAACCAGAATGCCCCAAAATACGTGAGGAATACACTGCAAACACTGAAAAGGGAAATAGACACAAATACCATAATAGTTGGAGACTTCAATTCCCCACTCTCATCAATGGACAGAACATCTAGACAGAGGATCAATAAAGAAATAGAGAATCTGAATATTACTATAAAGGAGCTAGACTTAACAGACATTTATAGGACATTACATCCGACAACAGCAGGATACACCTTTTTCTCAAGTGCTCATGGATCATTCTCAAAGATAGACCATATGCTGGGTCACAAAGCAAATCTTAACAAATTTAAAAAGATTGAAATCATACACAACACTTTCTCGGATCATAAAGGAATGAAGTTGGAAATCAATAATAGGCGGAATGCCAGAAAATTCACAAATACCTGGAGGCTCAACAACACACTCTTAAACAACGAGTGGGTCAAAGAAGAAATTGCAAGAGAAATTAGTAAATACCTCGAGGCAAATGAAAATGAAAACACAACATATCAAAACTTATGGGATGCAGCAAAGGCAGTGCTAAGAGGGAAATTTATTGCCCTAAATGCCTATATCAGAAAAGAAGAAAAGGCAAAAATGCAGGAATTAACTGTTCAATTGGAAGAACTGGAGAAAGAACAGCAAACTAATCCCAAAGCAAGCAAAAGGAAAGAAATAACAAAGATTAGAGCAGAAATAAATGAAATTGAAAATATGAAAACGGTAGAGAAAATCAATAAGACCAGAAGTTGGTTCTATGAGAAAATCAATATGATTGATGGGCCCCTATCAAGATTGACAAAAAGAAGAAGAGAGAGGATGCAAATAAATAAGATCAGAAATGGAAGAGGAGACATAACTACTGACCTCACAGAAATAAAGGAGGTAATAACAGGATACTATGAACAACTTTACGCTAATAAATACAACAATTTAGATGAAATGGACGGGTTCCTGGAAAGACATGAACAACCAACTTTGACTCAAGAAGACATAGATGACCTCAACAAACCAATCACAAGTAAAGAAATTGAATTAGTCATTCAAAAGCTTCCTTAAAAGAAAAGTCCAGGACCAGATGGCTTCACATGTGAATTCTACCAAACGTTCCAGAAAGAATTAATACCAATTCTCCTCAACTCTTCAAAAAAATCGAAGTGGAGGGAAAACCGCCTAATTCATTCTATGAAGCCAACATCACCCTCATACCAAAACCAGGCAAAGATATTACAAAAAAAGAAAACTACAGACCAATCTCTCTAATGAATACAGATGCAAAAATCCTCAATAAAATTCTAGCAAATCGTATCCAACAACACATTAAAAGAATTATACATCATGACCAAGTAGGATTCATCCCAGGTATGCAAGGATGGTTCAACATAAGAAAATCAATTAATGTAATACACCATCTCAACAAATCAAAGCAGAAAAATCACATGATCATCTCAATTGATGCAGAGAAGGCATTCGACAAGATTCAACATCCTTTCCTGTTGAAAACACTTCAAAGGATAGGAATACAAGGGAACTTCCTTAAAATGATAGAGGGAATATATGAAAAACCCACAGCTAATATCATCCTCAATGGGGAAAAATTGAAAACTTTCCCCCTAAGATCAGGAACAAGACAAGGATGTCCACTATCACCACTATTATTCAACATTGTGTTGGAGGTTCTAGCCAGAGCAATTAGACAAGAAAAAGAAATACAAGGCATCAAAATTGGAAAGGAAGAAGTAAAACTATCACTGTTTGCAGACGATATGATACTATACGTTGAAAACCCGGAAAAATCCACAACAAAACTACTAGAGCTAATAAATGAGTACAGCAAAGTAGCAGGTTACAAGATCAACATTCAAAAATCTGTAGCATTTCTATACACTAGTAATGAACAAGCTGAGGGGGAAATCAAGAAACGAATCCCATTTACAATTGCAACTAAAAGAATAAAATACCTAGGAATGAATTTAACTAAAGAGACAAAAAACCTATATAAAGAAAACTACAAAAAACTGCTAAAAGAAATCACAGAAGACCTAAATAGATGGAAGGGCATACCGTGTTCATGGATTGGAAGACTAAATATAGTTAAGATGTCAATCCTACCTAAATTGATTTACAGATTCAATGCAATACCAATCAAAATCCCAACAACTTATTTTTCAGAAATAGAAAAACCAATAAGCAAATTTATCTGGAAGGGCAGGGTGCCCCGAATTGCTAAAAACATCTTGAGGAAAAAAAACGAAGCTGGAGGTCTCGCGCTGCCGGACTTTAAGGCATATTATGAAGCCACAGTGGCCAAAACAGCATGGTATTGGCATAAAGATAGATATATCGACCAATGGAATCGAATAGAGTGCTCAGATATAGACCCTCTCATCTATGGACATTTGATCTTTGATAAGGCAGTCAAGCCAACTCACCTGGGACAGAGCAGTCTCTTCAATAAATGGTGCCTAGAGAACTGGATATCCATATGCAAAAGAATGAAAGAAGACCCATCTCTCACACCCTATACAAAAGTTAACTCAAAATGGATCAAAGATCTAAACATTAGGTCTAAGACCATAAAACAGTTAGAGGAAAATGTTGGGAGATATCTTATGGATCTTACAACTGGAGGCGGTTTTATGGACCTTAAACCTAAAGCAAGAGCACTGAAGAAGGAAATAAATAAATGGGAACTCCTCAAAATTAAACACTTTTGTGCATCAAAGAACTTCATCAAGAAAGTAGAAAGACAGCCTTCACAATGGGAGACAATATTTGGAAATGATATATCAGATAAAGGTCTAGTATCCAGAATTTATAAAGAGATTGTTCATCTCAACAACAAAAAGACAGCCAACCCAATTACAAAATGGGAAAAAGACTTGAACAGACACCTCTCAGAAGAGGAAATACGGATGGCCAAGAGGCACATGAAGAGATGCTCAATGTCCCTGGCCATTAGAGAAATGCAAATCAAAACCACAATGAGATATCATCTCACACCCACCAGAATGGCCATTATCAACAAAACAGAAAATGACAAGTGCTGGAGAGGATGCGGAGAAAGAGGCACACTTATCCACTGTTGGTGGGAATGTCAAATGGTGCGACCACTGTGGAAGGCAGTTTGGCGGTTCCTCAAAAAGCTGAATATAGAATTGCCATACGACCCAGCAATACCATTGCTGGGAATATACTCAAAGGACTTAAGGGCAAAGACACAAACGGACATTTGCACACCAATGTTTATAGCAGCGTTATCTACAATTGCAAAGAGATGGAAACAGCCGAAATCTCCATCAACAGAAGAGTGGCTAAACAAACTGTGGTATATACATACGATGGAATACTATGCAGCTTTAAGACAGGATAAACTTATGAAGCATGTAATAACATGGATGGACCTAGAGAACATTATGCTGAGTGAGTCTAGCCAAAAACTAAAGGACAAATACTGTATGGTCCCACTGATGTGAACAGACATTCGAGAATAAATTTGGATAAAAAAAAAAAAAAAAAAAAAAAAGAAAGGGCAAAAATTCAGGAATTAACTGTCCATTTGGAAGAACTGGAGAAAGAACAGCAAACTAACCTCAAAGCAAGCCAAAGGAAAGAAATAACAAAGATTAGAGCAGAAATAAATGAAATTGAGAACATGAAAACAATTGAGAAAATCAATAAAACCAGAAGTTGGTTCTATGAGAAAATCAATATGATTGATGGGCCCTTAGCAAGATTGACAAAAAGAAGGAGAGGATGCAAATAAAAAAGATCAGAAATGGAAGAGGAGACATAACCACTGACGCCACAGAAATAAAGGAGGTAATAACAGGATACTATGAACAACTTTATGCTAATAAATACAACAATGTAAATGAAATGGACAACTTCCTAGGAAGGCATGAACAACCAACTTTGACTCAAGTAGAAATAGATGACCTCAACAAACCAATCACAAGTAAAGAAACTGAATCAGTCATTAAGAAGCTTCCCAAAAAGAAAAGTCCAGGACCAGATGGCTTCACATGTGAATTCTACAAAAAATTCCAGAAAGAATTAGTACTAACCCTGCTCAAACTCCTCAAAAAAATTGAAGTGGAGGGAAATACCTAACTCATTCTATGAAGCCAAAATCACCCTCATACCAAAACCAGCAAAGATATTACAAAAAAAGAAAACTACAGTCCAATCTCTCTAATGACTACAGATGCAAAAATCCTCAACAAAATTCTAGCAAATTGAATCCAGCAAGACATTAAAAGAATTATACATCATGACCAAGTAGGATTCATCCTAGGTATGCAAGGATGGTTCAACATAAGAAAATCAACTAATGTAATACACCATATCAACAAATCAAAGCAGAAAAATTACATGATCATCTCAATTGATGCAGAGAAGGCATTTGACAAAATTCAACATCCTTTCCTGTTAAAAACACTTCAAAGGATAGGAATACAAGGGAACTTCCTTAAAATGATAAAGGGAATATATGAAAAACCCACAGCTAATATCATCCTCAATGGGGAAAAACTGAAAACTTTCCCCCTAAGATCAGGAACAAGACAAGGATTCCACTATCACCACTGTTATTCAACATTGTGTTGGAAGTTCTAGCCAGAGCAATTAGACAAGAAAAAGAAATACAAGGCATCAGAATTGGAAAGGAAGAAGTAAAACTATCACTGTTTGCAGATGATATGACACTATATGTCGAAAACCCTGAAAAATCCACAGCAAAACTACTAGAGCTAATAAACAAATACAGCAAAGTGGCAGGTTACAAGATCAACATTCAAAAATCTGTAGTGTTTCTCTACACTAGTAACGAACAATCTGAGGGGGAAATCAAGAAACGAATTCCATTTACAATTGCAACTAAAAGAATGAAATACTTAGGAATAAATTTAACTAAAGAGACAAAAGACCTATACGAAGAAAACTACAAGAAACTGTTAAAAGAAATCACAGAAGACCTAAATAGATGGATGGGCATACCATGTTCATGGACTGGAAGAATAAATATAGTTAAGATGTTAATTCTACCTAAATTGATTTACAGATTCAACGCAATACCAATCAAAATCCCAACAACTTACTTTTCAGAAATAGAAAAACCAATAAGCAAATTTATCTGGAAGGGCAGGGTGCCCCGAATTGCTAAAAGTATCTTGAGGAAAAAAAAAACGAAGCTGGAGGTCTCAAGCTGCCTGACTTTAAGACATATTATGAAGCCACAGCGGTCAAAACAGCATGGTACTGGCATAAAGATAGATATATTGACCAATGGAATCGAATAGAGTGCTCAGATATAGACCCTCTCATCTACGGACATTTGATCTTTGATAAGGCAGTCAAGCCAACTCACCTGGGAAGTCTCTTTAATAAATGGTGCCTAGAGAACTGGATATCCATATGCAAAAGAATGAAAGAGGACCCGTATCTCACACCTTATACAAAAGTCAACTCAAAATGGATCAAAGATCTAAACATTAGGTCTAAGACCATAAAACAGTTAGAGGAAAATGTAGGGAGATATCTTATAAGTCTTATAATTAGAGGCAGTTTTACAGACCTTACACCTAAAGCAAGAGCACTGAAGAAAGAAAGAAAGAAATGGGAACTCCTCAAAATTAAACATTTTTGTGTATCAAAGAACTTCATCAAGAAAGTAAAAAGACAGCCTACACAATGGGAGACAATATTTGGAAACAACATATCAGATAAGGGTCTAGTATCCAGAATTTATAAAGAGATTGTTCAACTCAACAACAAAAAGACAGCTAATCCAATTACAAAATGGGGGAACGACTTGAACAGACATTTCTCAGAAGAGGAAATACAAATGGCCAAAAGGCACATGAAGAGATGCTCAACGTCCCTGGCCATTAGAGAAATGCAAATCAAAACCACAATGAGATATCATCTCACACCCACCAGAATGGCCATTATCAGCAAAACAGAAAATGACAAGTGCTGGAGAGGATGTGGAGAAAGAGGCACATTTACCCACTGCTGGTGGGTATGGCAAATGGTGCAACCACTGTGGAAGGCAGTTTGGCGGTTCCTCAAAAAGCTGAATATAGAATTGCCATATGACCCAGCAATACCACTGCTAGGTATCTACTCAGAGGACTTAAGGGCAAAGACACAAACGGACACTTGCACACCAATGCTTATAGCACCATTATTTACAATTGCAAGGAGGTGGAAACAGCCAAAATGTCCATCAACAGAAGAGTGGCTAAACAAACTGTGGTATATACATACGATGGAATATTATGCAGCTTTAAGACAGGATAAACTTATGAAGTATGTAACAACATGGATGGACCTTGAGAACATTATGCTGAGTGAGACTAGCCAAAAACTAAAGGACAAATACTGTATGGTCTCACTGATATGAACTGACATTCGTGAATAAACTTGGAATACGTTGTTGGTAACAGAGTCCTTCAGGAGATAGAAATAGGGTAAGATAGTGGGTAATTGGAGCTGAAGGGATACAGACTGCGTAACAGGACTGGATACAAAAACTCAGAAATGGACAGCACAATACTACCTAACTGTAATATAATTATGTTAAAATACTGAATGAAGCTGCATGTGAGAATGATAGAGGGAGGAGGGCTAGGGACATAAATGAAATCAGAAAGAAAGATAGATGTTAAAGATTGGGATGGTATAATCTAGGAATGACTAGAGTGTATAACAATAGTGAAATGTACAATGTACAAATTTTAAAAATGTTTTTGCATGAGGAAGAACAAAGGAATGTCATTATTGCAGGGTGCTGAAAATAGATGGTAATTAATATTTTAAAATGTCACCTTATGTGTGAGACTAAAGCAAAAAATGTTTATTTGTTACAAAATTTATATTTTGACTAGTGCATTTCCTAATATAACTTATGTAGATAGTTTGATTGAACGCCATAAGTACTTGGAATCTCAGGTAGGACATGAGATTTTGTTGGTTTGTCCAGAGTGATGCCTCAATGAATCCCAGAGTGATTTGATCAGTGAGTGGAAAAGTATTTGCAAAGCCCCCTTCGGGGAATGGTGAGAGCGGGGAGAAATTCAACTTCCCCAAGTTGAATTCTTGATATTCTCCCAAGCAGTGTGGACAACCAAAGCTAATGGCTGAGCCCCCAGTCTTAGGGTTTCTTCATACTAAACTTAACCCCACAAAGGATAGGTCAAGTCTACTTAAAATTTAGGCCTAAGAGTCACCCCCAAAAGAGCCTCTTTTGTTGCTCAGATGTGGCCTCTCCCTCCAGCCAACATGACGAGCAGTCTCACCACCCTCCCCCTCTCTGCGTGGGACATGACTCCCAGGGGTGTGGACCTTCCTGGCAACGTGGGACAGAGATCCTGGAATGAGCTGAGACTCAGCATCAAGGGACTGAGAAAAACCCTAGAATGAGCTGAGAATTAACATCAAGGGATTGAGAGAACCTTCTCGACCAAAGGGGGAAGAGTGAAATGAGACTAAGTGTCAATGGATGAAAGATTCCAAACAGAGTCGAGAGGTTATCCTGGAGCTTATTCTTATGCATTAAGTAGATATCACCTTGTTGTTCAAGATGTAGTGGAGAGGCTGGAGAGAACTGCCTGAAAATGTAGAGCTATGTTCCTGTAGCCATGTTTCTTGATGATGATTGAACGATGATATAGCTTTCACAATGTGACTCTGTGAATGTGAAAACCTTGTGTCTGATGCTCCTTTTATCTACCATATCAACAGAAGAGTAGAACATATGGAATAAAAATAAATAATAGGGGGAACAAATGTTAAAATAAATTTAGTTTGAAATGCTAGTGACCAATGAAAGCAAGGGGTAAGGGGTATGGTAGGTATAATCTTTTTTTCTCTATTACCGTTTTATTTCTTTTTCTGTTGTCTTTTTATTTCTTTTTCTAAATCGATGCAAATGTTCTAAGAAATGATGAATATGCAACTATGTGATGATATTAAGAATTACTGATTATATATGTAGAATGGAATGATATCTTAATGTTTTGTTTCTTTGTTAATTTTTTTAAATTAATAAATAAAAAAAAGAGTCAACCAAAAAAAAAAGAAATGGCTTCCCCCACAAGATTGAGTCAGGATTAAAACATGGCTTTTCTGGGGTACCTAATAGGTTCAAATCAGCACAGAGGTAATGTGAGACAGTAACATTGCAAAGGGAAGGGATGGGGATAGATAGTCGAGTTAATCCTCAGACGAGGTCAGCAGCTGAACTAGGGTATTGCTGGTAAGGGAGAGATTCCAGGAGGCCAGTGCTGCTGTCACAAAGGCAGGAGGGCACAGGACCCGGGAGCAGCTCTGCACAGCCAGGGGAGGTGTGGGGTCTCCATCAGCCAGCAGGTCCTGGGAGGACTTTACCTTTTAACCCTGAGTGTGCTGGGGAACTGCTGAAGGTCCTGGTCTCACTTAGGATTGCACAGGGTCACTCTGGCTGGAAAACAGGGAAGTGGCAACTGGAGCCCCCCCAAAAGGTCACTGCCACAGCGGAGGCCTGGGGAGACGCTCTGGATTCTGCATGTGTTAGAAGGTAGGGGAGTGGGGTGTCAGAGCAAGAGCAAGGGGGGCTGAAGCTGGGAGCTGGGGATGGAGCCGCAGTTGGGGAAGCAGGAGGCCTCCAGGACTCACCTGGGGCAGGTATGGCAGGTGAAGTGGTAGCAGCTCCTCTTAATTCCTTTCACAGCCAGGGTGCAGGAGCAGCGTGGCGGTGGCTCTGAGCGCATACCTGCCTGGAGCGCTGGTATACATGCTCCCAGCGGGCGGTGGCAGGACACAGGGGCCGCCTCACCTGTGGGCCGCCTCATGTGTGGGCTGCAGTCCTCTCCAGCATGTTCTCCTCTACAGAGCAGACAGGGGCACATGGCCCTGGAGGAAGGTGCAGGTGGGAGAAACAGGTGAAGAGGTGGGTCTCCCATCTGCTCTGCAAGGTGCCCATCCAGGTGGCCAGTCCTCAGGGCACTAACCTCCCCTCCAGGTGCTGCCGGGGCCACTGGAACCCCAAGCCTGAGGAAAGTGCCTCTGAGCACTACCTTTGCCCTGACAAACTGCCGACCTGCCCAGTTTAGGTCCACATGGCTGTGCTGGCCTCCTGTGGGCTCCTGGGGTCCCGGGTCCAGATACATCCTCATGGGGTGTCTTGGGCATTGACCAGAGGGTTGTTCCAGGAAAGGTCACCATGGGTGAAGATGTGTGGGTGGGGACCTTCTGATATTGTTGTCTTTAAATTCTATGCTCTTCTGGGAGGGAGACGTGCCCTTTCCAGTTATGGCAACATGGAGTGAGCCCCCGGCCAACTCCATCCCGTAAGAATTCCAGAGGCGGCAGGAGAAGAGCGTCCACGGGCCTGAGTGAGTAGGAGGTTCTGGCATCAGTGGGAAGGTGTGATCTGGGATCCGGGCCCAGCAACCTGGAGAGGGGCTGAACTGGAACCTGGGGGCCAAGACATGAGCCAGGCCAGGCCTGCACCAGCCTGTGAGTCTCCCCTGGCTCTATGGTCAGCACTTGCCCTCATGAGGTGTCTAGGAATTTTCCGGAGGAATTTTCCAGGAAATGCCTCCATGCTAGACCATGTTGTCCGTGCACAGAGCTTACGGACGTAGGGGATCCCCCGTTACCACCTTCCTTAAATCGTACACACTTCATGGGTACACAAAAAGGTGCACAAGGCAAACAAGGAGAAAAACACCTGTGGAAGGGAAGGAAAGACAGCCTGGACACTGGAGTCTCAGGTTCCCACCCTCAAAGACGTCCTGGGCAAGGCAGAGGGATCCTGGACAGACCCTGCCCACCGCCCCTAACCCCTACCCCAGCTTCCACACCAAGGGCACAGGGTTGGCAGGCCCGGCGAAGCTCTTGGATTAGTGCCCCTGCCTGGGAGCCCAGCTGCAGAACAAGGAATCCAGTACCACCCTCCCGCACAGCCAGGCCTGCCTGTGCCCAACGATGTGACCTCTGCTCTGAGAGGACACTGACAGCCACTCGGTCAGGTGTCCACTCACCTTCTGATCCTCCTGCACCTTTGTCAGTTTGATTATTCTAGATATTTCATATTCGGGGACTCACAGTAATTATCCATTTGTGCCTGGCTTCTTTCACTTTTCATGTTTTCAAATTTCATCCATGATGTAGTATGTCCCAGAACTTCATTCACGTTTACAGCTGAATAATACACACCATATATTATACCATGTTTTGTTATTGTTCATCTGTTGATGGATACTTGGATTGTTTCTACCTTTTGACTTTTGTGAATAATGGAGCTATGAATATTGGTGTATAAGTATCTGCCTGAGTCAATGCTTTTAATTATTTGGGTTATATACCTAAAAGTGAAATTGTGGGCCAGTGGAAAGCCTATGCTTAAATTTTTTATCATTTTCAAACGTTCTTAACACCCCAAAGGAAAACCCCTTATTCATGAGATAGTCACACCCCATTTTCCCCTTCCCAGCCCCTGGCAACCTCCAATCTGCTTTCTCTATTTCTTATTCTGGCTATTTCATATAGATGGAATCACATAGTATGTGATCTCTCTGTCTGGTGTGCTTCAAGCAGCGCAAATGTTTTCAGGTTCATCCACATTCCTCTTGGTAGCTAAGTATTATTCCACTACCTGGATCAACCTCACTATGTTTATATATTCTTCAGCTCATGGACATTTGGGCTCTTTTCACCCTCTAGCTATGAATAGTTCTGCTATCACCATGTGTATACAGTATTCAAGTACCTGTTTTCAATTATTTTGATAATATACTTAGGAACAGATTGCTGGTAATTCTATGTTCAACTTTGGAAGCAGCACTGAACTGTTTTCCAGTGCAGTCGCACCACTGTACATTGCCACCAACAATGTATGAGGGCTCCAATTATTCCACATCCTCACCAGTACTTGTTATTTCCCATTTTTCAAAAGCATGGTCATCCTAGTGGGTGTGCAGTGATATTTCATTGTGAGTTTGATTTGCATTTCCCTAATGACTTATGATGTTGAGCATGTTTTCATGTTCTTGGTGGTCATTTGTATATCTTCTTTAGAGAAATGTAGACTTGAGTGCTTTGCCAATTTGGGGGGTTTTTTTTCAAAAATAATTTTATTGAGATATGTTCATACATCATATAATTATTCAAAGTATACAATCAATGGTTCACAGTATCATCACATGGTTATGCATTCATCACCATGATCAATCTTAGAACATTTCCATTACTCCAGAAAAATAAGTAAAAAGGAAAAAGAAAAACCCCAAACATCCCATACCTGTATCCTCCCCACTTACTAACCCCTAGTATTGCACTCTACACAAATTAAAGACTTACAATAAAGGTAAGTTAACTAAGACAGTGTAGTATTGTCAGAGATAGATGTATAGATCAGTGGAACAGAATAAAGCATCCAGAAGTAGAGTCATACAAACACGGGCTACTGACTTCTTCTTCTTCTTTTTTTTTTTTTTTTTGGCTATATAGTTATACAATCGCTATTTTAAACATCAGGGCTACTGTATTACAACTCAGCAATTTCTGATATTTCCTTCTAGCTATTCTAATACATTAGAAACTAAAAAGAAATATCTATATAATGAATCAGTAGTCGTAATCATTTGTTAAATCTGAATTTCTTTGTTATACCTCCTTCCTCTCACTTGATCTTTCTCTTCAATCTTCAGGGATATCAAAGTAATGACCATTTTAATTTCTTCGTGCTGGAAAGGGGTGTCGACCTTATGAGGTAGAGGAATGAAACTGGCTGCTGTTCTTGGAAAGACTGGTACCTCTGGGTTTCAGGGCTTATCTGGCATAGAAACAATCTGAAAAAAAAAAAAATACTTGCTAGGTAAAACATGTATAGAGACTTAGAGCCCAGGGTCCTTTGCCTATTTTTCTTTTTTTTTTTTTTTTTTTTTTTTTGTAATTGGGCTGTGAATCTTTTTGTAAGAGTTCTTTATGGGTGCCGGATACTAAACCATTATCAGATATGATTTTCAAATATTTCCTCTCATGTAGTAAGTTCTCTTTTCATTAGTTTGATAATGCTCTTTGATGCACAAATGTTTTAAATGTTCCTAGCTTGTTTTTTGTTGCTCATGTTTTTGTTGTCATATTTGAGAATCCATTGCCAAATTCAAGGTCATGAAAAATTATCCCTATGTTATTGAATAAGAGTCGTATGGTTTTAGTGCTTATATTTAGTCATGGATACATTTTGAGTTAACTGTATATAGTATGAGATGTATCTGTGCTGAGTTGAAACTGTTGTGTACCCCAGAAATCTTTAATCCTGATTCAGATATTGTTGGGTGGGACCTTTTGATTAGGCGGTTTCTACGTAGATGTGTCTCTGCCCATTCTAGGTGGGTCTTCATCTGCTTATTGAAGTTCTTTAAGAGGGAACCACTGGGAAAAAGTTTCAGACTCACCCAGACAAAGAAGTTTGGAGATGCAGAAAGAAAACACTCCACCCCCACCCCGCCCCAGGGAAGCTGTTTGAAATGAGAGTGTGGGAGAGAAAGCTAGCAGATGTCACCATGTGCCTCAGCTGCCAGAGACTAGTTGAACATCAACAGGCCTTTCTTGAATCAAGGTATCTTTCTCTGGCTGCCTCAGTTTGGACATTTTTATGGCCTTAGAACTGTAAACTTGAAACTTAATAAATTCCCCTTATAAAAGCCAACCCAGGGTGGGCCATGGTGGCTCAGCAGGCAGAGTTCTTGCCTGCCATGTCGGAGACCTGGGTTGGATTCCCAGTGCCTGCCCATGGGGAAAAAAAAGCCAACCCATTTCAGGTTTATTGCAATTCCAGCAGCATTAACAAACTAAAACACAGAACAGGGTCCAATTTCATTCTTATGCCTGTGGATATTGAGTTTTCCCAGCACTATTTGTTGAAGAGACTATTCTTTCTCCATCGAATGGTTTTGCAACCTTCTTGTATTAGTCAGCGTTCTCTAAACAGAACCAGCAGGAGATATATGTAAATATGAGATTTATAAAGGTGTCTAAATGCAACCGAGGGAATGGGAGAGTCCAAAATTCATAGGGCAGGCTGTGAAGCTGGCAGCTCCAATGAAGGGTCTGGATGAACTCCATAGGAGAGGATTGCTGATTGAAGAAGCAGTGAGAGTATCTCTTCTTCCTTAAAAGCCTTCAACTGATTGGATTATCTTGTTGATGGGGGACATTCCTTAGTTGACTGTGGATGTAATCAGCCACAGATGCAATCAACTGACTTATGATTTAATAGACCAGCCTTCCGGTTTATCAACCAGCCATGAAATACCTTTGCAGCAATGGTCAGGCCAGTGCTTGCCTGACCACACAACCGGGCATCATCACTTGGCCAAGTTGACACCAGAACCTAACCATCACATCCCTATCAAAATTTAACTGACCATAGATGTGTGTGTGTGTGTGTGTGTGTGTGTGTGCATGTATGTGTATGTATATATATATAAACAGTATCAATCCTTAATGCCACTACCATACTGTAAAAAAAGAATTAACAAAACAATTAGAAATCATTCCAATCTACATGTACAATCAGTAATTCTTAATAACATCACATAGTTGCATATTCATCATTTCTTAGTACATTTGCATCGATTTAGAAAAAGAAATAAAAAGACAACAGAATAAGAATTAAAACAATAATAGAAAGAAAAAAAACAAAAAAAACAAAAACAAAAAACCTATACCTCACATGCAGCTTCATTCAGTGTTTTAACATAATTGCATTACAATTGGGTAGTATTGTGCTGTCCATTTCTGAGTTTTTATATCCAGTCCCGTTGTACAGTCTGTATCCCTTCAGCTCCAATTATCCCTTCTCTTTTTTTTTTTTAATTAACGGAAAAAAAGAAATTAACCCAACATTTAGAGATCATACCATTCTATACATGCAATCATTAATTCTTAACATCATCACATAGATGCATGATCATCATTTCTTAGTACATTTGCATTGGTTTAGAAGAACTAGCAACATAACCGAAAAAGATATAGAATGTTAATATAGAGAAAAAAATAAAAGTAATAATAGTAAAATCAAAACAAAACAACACAAAACAAAACAAAAACCTATAGCTCAGATGCAGCTTCATTCAGTGTTTTAACATGATTACTTTACAATTAGGTATTATTGTGCTGTCCATTTTTGAGTTTTTGTATCTAGTCCTGTTGCACAGTCTGTATCCCTTCAGCTTCAATTACCCATTGTCTTACCCTGTTTCTAACTCCTGCTGAACTCTGTTACCAATGACATATTTCAAGTTTATTCTCGAATGTCCGTTCACATCAGTGGGACCATACAGTATTTGTCCTTTAGTTTTTGGCTGGATTCACTCAGCATAATATTCTCTAGGTCCATCCATGTTATTACATGGTTCATAAGTTTATCTTGTCTTAAGGCTGCATAATATTCCATCGTATGTATATACCACAGTTTGTTTAGCCACTCTTCTGTTGATGGAGATTTTGGCTGTTTCCATCTCTTTGCAATTGTAAATAATGCTGCTATAAACATTGGTGTGCAAATGTCCGTTTGTGTCTTTGCCCTTAAGTCCTTTGAGTAGATACCTAGCAATGGTATTGCTGGGTCGTATGGCAGTTCTATATTCAGCTTTTTGAGGAACCGCCAAACTGCCTTCCACAGTGGTTGCACCCTTTGACATTCCCACCAACAGTGGATAAGTGTGCCTCTTTCTCCGCATCCTCTCCAGCACTTGTCATTTTCTGTTTTGTTGATAATGGCCATTCTGGTGGGTGTGAGATGATATCTCATTGTGGTTTTGATTTGCATTTCTCTAATGGCCAGGGACATTGAGCATCTCTTCATGTGCCTCTTGGCCATCCGTATTTCCTCTTCTGAGAGGTGTCTGTTCAAGTCTTTTTCCCATTTTGTAATTGGGTTGGCTGTCTTTTTGTTGTTGAGATGAACAATCTCTTTATAAATTCTGGATACTAGACCTTTATCTGATATATCATTTCCAAATATTGTCTCCCATTGTGAAGGCTGTCTTTCTACTTTCTTGATGAAGTTCTTTGATGCACAAAAGTGTTTAATTTTGAGGAGTTCCCATTTATTTATTTCTTTCTTCAGTGCTCTTGCTTTAGGTTTAAGGTCCATAAAACCGCCTCCAGTTGTAAGATCCATAAGATATCTCCCAACATTTTCCTCTAACTGTTTTATGGTCTTAGACCTAATGTTTAGATCTTTGATCCATTTTGAGTTAACTTTTGTATAGGGTGTGAGAGATGGGTCTTCTTTCATTCTTTTGCATATGGATATCCAGTTCTCTAGGCACCATTTATTGAAGAGACTGCTCTGTCCCAGGTGAGTTGGCTTGACTGCCTTATCAAAGATCAAATGTCCATAGATGAGAGGGTCTATATCTGAGCACTCTATTCGATTCCATTGGTCGATATATCTATCTTTATGCCAATACCATGCTGTTTTGACCACTGTGGCTTCATAATATGCCTTAAAGTCAGGCAGCGCGAGACCTCCAGCTTCGGTTTTTTTCCTCAAGATGTTTTTAGCAATTCGGGGCACCCTGCCCTTCCAGATAAATTTGCTTATTGGTTTTTCTATTTCTGAAAAATAAGTTGTTGGGATTTTGATTGGTATTGCATTGAATCTGTAAATCAATTTAGGTAGGATTGACATCTTAACTATATTTAGTCTTCCAATCCATGAACACGGTATGCCCTTCCATCTATTTAGGTCTTCTGTGATTTCTTTTAGCAGTTTTTTGTAGTTTTCTTTATATAGGTTTTTTGTCTCTTTAGTTAAATTTATTCCTAGGTATTTTATTCTTTTAGTTGCAATTGTAAATGGGATTCGTTTCTTGATTTCCCCCTCAGCTTGTTCATTACTAGTGTATAGAAATGCTACAGATTTTTGAATGTTGATCTTGTAACCTGCTACTTTGCTGTACTCATTTATTAGCTCTAGTAGTTTTGTTGTGGATTTTTCCAGGTTTTCGACGTATAGTATCATATCGTCTGCAAACAGTGATAGTTTTACTTCTTCCTTTCCAATTTTGATGCCTTGTATTTCTTTTTCTTGTCTAATTGCTCTGGCTAGAACCTCCAACACAATGTTGAATAATAGTGGTGATAGTGGACATCCTTGTCTTGTTCCTGATCTTAGGGGGAAAGTTTTCAATTTTTCCCCATTGAGGATGATATTAGCTGTGGGTTTTTCATATATTCCCTCTATCATTTCAAGGAAGTTCCCTTGTATTCCTATCTTTTGAAGTGTTTTCAACAGGAAAGGATGTTGAATCTTGTCGAATGCCTTCTCTGCATCAATTGAGATGATCATGTGATTTTTCTGCTTTGATTTGTTGATATGGTGTATTACATTAATTGATTTTCTTATGTTGAACCAGCCTTGCATACCTGGGATGAATCCTACTTGGTCATGATGTATAATTCTTTTAATGTGCTGTTGGATACGATTTGCTAGAATTTTATTGAGGATTTTTGCATCTGTATTCATTAGAGAGATTGGTCTGTAGTTTTCTTTTTTTGTAATATCTTTGCCTGGTTTTGGTATGAGGGTGATGTTGGCTTCATAGAATGAATTAGGTAGTTTTCCCTCCACTTCGATTTTTTTGAAGAGTTTGAAGAGAATTGGTACTAATTCTTTCTGGAACGTTTGGTAGAATTCACATGTGAAGCCATCTGGTCCTGGACTTTTCTTTTTAGGAAGCTTTTGAATGACTAATTCAATTTCTTTACTTGTGATTGGTTTGTTGAGGTCATCTATGTCTTCTTGAGTCAAAGTTGGTTGTTCATGTCTTTCCAGGAACCCGTCCATTTCCTCTAAATTGTTGTATTTATTAGCGTAAAGTTGTTCATAGTATCCTGTTATTACCTCCTTTATTTCTGTGAGGTCAGTAGTTATGTCTCCTCTTCCATTTCTGATCTTATTTATTTGCATCCTCTCTCTTCTTCTTTTTGTCAATCTTGCTAAGGGCCCATCAATCTTATTGATTTTCTCATAGAACCAACTTCTGGCCTTATTGATATTCTCTATTGTTTTCATGTTTTCAATTTCATTTATTTGTGCTCTAATCTTTGTTATTTCTTTCCTTTTGCTTGCTTTGGGGTTAGCTTGCTGTTCTTTCTCCAGTTCTTCCAAATGGATAGTTAATTCCTGAATTTTTGCCTTTTCTTCTTTTCTGATATAGGCATTTAGAGCAATAAATTTCCCTCTTAGCACTGCCTTTGCTGCGTCCCATAAGTTTTGATATGTTGTGTTTTCATTTTCATTCGCCTCGAGGTATTTGCTAATTTCCCTTGCAATTTCTTCTTTGACCCAGTCGTTGTTTAGGAGTGTGTTGTTGAGCCTCCACGTATTTGTGAATTTTCTGGCACTCTGCCTATTATTGATTTCCAACATCATTCCTTTATGGTCCGAGAAAGTGTTGTGTAAGATTTCAATCTTTTTAAATTTGTTAAGACTTGCTTTGTGACCCAGCATATGGTCTATCTTTGAGAATGATCCATGAGCACTTGAGAAAAAGGTGTATCCTGCTGTTGTGGGATGTAATGTCCTATAAATGTCTATTAAGTCTAGTTCATTTATAGTAATATTCAGATTCTCTATTTCTTTGTTGATCCTCTGTCTAGATGTTCTGTCCCTTGATGAGAGTGGTGAGTTGAAGTCTCCAACTATTATGGTATATGAGTCTATTTCCCTTTCAATGTTTGCAGTATATTCCTCACGTATTTTGGGGCATTCTGATTCGGTGCGTAAATATTTATGATTGTTATGTCTTCTTGTTTAATTGTTCCTTTTATTAGTATATAGTGTCCTTCTTTGTCTCTTTTAACTGTTTTACATTTGAAGTCTAATGTGTTGGATATTAGTATAGCCACTCCTGCTCTTTTCTGGTTGTTATTTGCATGAAATATCTTTTCCCAACCTTTCACTTTCAACCTATGTTTATCTTTGGGTCTAAGATGTGTTTCCTGTAGACAGCATATAGAAGGATCCTGTTTTTTAATCCATTCTGCCAATCTATGTCTTTTGATTGGGGAATTCAGTCCATTGACATTTAGTGTTATTACTGTTTGGATAATATTTTCCTCTAACATTTTGCCTTTTGTATTATATATATCATATCTGATTTTCCTTCTTTCTACACTCTTTTCCATATCTCTCTCTTCTGTCTTTTTGTATCTGACTCTAGTGCTCCCTTTAGTATTTCTTGCAGAGCTGGTCTCCTGGTCACAAATTCTTTCAGTGACTTTTTGTCTGAGAATGTTTTAATTTCTCCCTCATTTTTGAAGGATAATTTTGCTGGATATAGGAGTCTTGGTTGGCAGTTTTTCTCTTTTAGTATTTTAAATATATCATCCCACTGTCTTCTAGCTTCCATGGTTTCTGCTGAGAAATCTACACAAAATCTTATTGGGTTTCCCTTGTATGTAATGGATTGTTTTTCTCTTGCTGCTTTCAAGATCTTCTCTTTCTCTTTGACCTCTGACATTCTAACTAGTAAGTGTCTTGGAGAACGCCTATTTGGGTCTAATCTCTTTGGGGTGCGCTGCACTTCTTGGATCTGTAATTTTAGGTCTTTCATAAGAGTTGGGAAATTTTCAGTGATAATTTCTTCCATTAGTTTTTCTCCTCCTTTTCCCTTCTCTTCTCCTTCTGGGACACCCACAACACGTATATTTGTGCGGTTCATATTGTCCTTGAGTTCCCTGATACCCTGTTCAAATTTTTCCATTCTTTTCCCTATAGTTTCTGTTTCTTTTTGGAATTCAGATGTTCCATCCTCCAAATCACTAATTCTATCTTCTGTCTCTTTAAATCTATCATTGTAGCTATCCATTATTTTTTCTATGTTTGCTACTTTATCCTTCACTTCCATAAGTTCTGCGATTTGTTTTTTCAGTTTTTCTATTTCTTCTTTATGTTCAGCCCATGTCCTCTTCATGTCCTCCCTTAATTTATCGATTTCATTTTTGAAGAGGTTTTCCATTTCTGTTCGTATATTCAGCATTAGTTGTCTCAGCTCTTGTGTCTCATTTGAGCTATTGGTTTGTTCCTTTGACTGAGCCATATTCTCAATCTTTTGAGCGTGGACAGTTATCTTCTGCTGCTGGCGTCTGGGCATTTATTCAGATTTCTCTTGGTGTTGGACCCAGCAAGGTTGTAATATTTTTCTGTGAAATCTCTGGGTTCCGTTTTTCTTATCCTGCCCAGTAGGTGGCGCTCGTGGCACCCGTTTGTCTGCGGGTCCCACCAGTAAAAGGTGCTGTGGGACCTTAAACTTTGGAAAACTCTCGCCGTCCTGGGGGTTCGCTAGCCGAAACGGCTTGAGCCGGCCCGGGGTCCGAACGCAGGGAGGGTTGCTGGTCGCCTACCATACTGTCTTGATTCCTGATGCTTTGTAATAAATTTGAAATTAGGAACTATGAATCCTCCTTTTTTTTTCAGGGCTGTTTTAGATATTCAGGACCCCTAAGATTTCATATAAATTTGGGGATCAGCATTACCATTTCTGCAAATGAGGCCACTGGAATTTTGACAGGGTGTGCACTGACCATGTAGATCACTACAGGTAATACTGCTATCTTAACAATATTAAGTCTTCAAATCCGTGGACATGAACGTTTTGCCATTATTTAATAGGCCTTCTTTAATTTCTTTCAGCAATGTTTTGTCATTTTCAGTGTACGAATCTTTCACATTATTGCTTAAATTTACTCCCAGGTATTTCAGTCTTGTAGAGGCTATTTTAAATGGAATTATTTCCTTAATTTCCTTTTGGGATTGTTCACTATTGGTGTGAAAAAAAACACAACTGACTTTTGTGAATTGACTTTGTACCCCACAACTTAGCTGCATTCATTTATTAGCTCTTGTTGTTTTTGTAGATTCTTTGGGATTTTCTCTGTAGAGGATCAAGTCATTAATAAATAAGATAATTTTACTTCCTTTTCAATTTGGATGCCTTCTGTTTTTCTTGCCTAATTGCTCTTGATAGTTCTGCCAGTTTGAAATCTGTTGTGGACCCCAGAAAAGCCATATCCTTTAATCCTCATTCAATATTACTGGGTGGGAGCTTTTTGACTGTTTCTCTGGACGTCACTCACCCAATTACAGGTGGTAACTTTTGATTAGATGGTTTCCATGGAGATATGTCTCCACCCATTCAAGGTGGGGTTGTTTACTGGAGCCCTTTAAGAGGGAACCATTTTGGAAAAAGCTTTAGAGGTCACACAGCCAGAGACCTGTGGAGATAAAGAAGGAAAATGCCCTTGGGAGCTTCATGAAACATGAAGCCCAGAGAGAAAACTAGCAGACTTCACCATGTGCCCTTCCAGCTGCGAGAGAAACCCCAAACTTCATTGGCCTTTCTTGAGTGAAGGAAACCTCCCATTGGTGCCTTAATTTGGACATTTGCATAGCCTTGCCTTAATTTGGACATTTTCACAGCCTTAGAACTGTAAACTTGCAAACAAGAGTACTTCCAGGACAATGTTGAATAGCAACGGTCTTTGATTTGGTGTTTGTGACTAGAGATAAAAACAATCATTTATAATGCTAAACTAGTGAACTCATCAGGATATAACATAATCAGAAACCATGAAAGTTAGAAAACCAGAAAAGCTGACAGAAAAGTCTTATCAACCTTGAATTCTGTATGATGCAAAAATATTTAAGAATGAGGGCAAAATAAAGAAAATGTCAGCTGAAGGAAAACTAAAATAATTTGCCACTAGTCAACCAGCTCTAAAGGAATTGTTAAAGGAAATAAGTGTTGGTAAAGATGCAGAGAAATCGGAACTCTTGCCCATAGCTGGTAGGAATGTAAAGTGCTACAGCCACTGTGGAAAACAGGTAGGTGGTTCCTCCAAAAGTTAAATACAGAATTACCATAAGACCTAGAAATCCAGGTACATACCCAAAGAATTGAAAGCAGGAATTCAAACAAATACTTGTTCGCCAATGCTTATATCAGCATTATTCACAATAGCTAAAAGGTGGAAACAACTCAAGTGTCCATCAACAGACGAATAGGTAAACAAAATTATTATACATGTGATGGAATACTATGCAGCTACAAAAATGAAGTTCTGATACATACTACAATATGGATGAAATTTGAAAACATGCTAAAGAAGCCAGATACAAATGGACAAATATTGTATTAGTCCACTTATATGAAATATCCAGAACGAGCAACTTCACAGAGACAGAAAGTAAATTAGAGGTTGTCAGAGAGAGGGGGAAAGTCTTGGTAATGGATGGGGTGATGCTAACACAGCATTGTAAACCTGCTCCAGACTCATCTTGGACACCTGGCAGCTCCCAGATATACCTGAACCTGCACGTGGAGACTTGGAAAGTTTCCTGGGCATCAGCACGGGTCCCAGGCCTCCCCAACCCCGCGGGCCAGCACAGATCGCCAACTCCAAAGGGCAGGCTCCGTAGCTGAGCAGGACCATCGGGAAGGGGACATAAGGTGAAGCTCATCCCAAGCCTAACCCTAATTGACATCATCACCCTCACCCCTGAACCCGAACCCTTAAGACCACTGACTTTATCCTTAACCCCCTAACCCTAAATCCGGGAATAATAAAGCTGTTAGGTCTTTGTATCTCATCAAATTTGCCCCCTTCCATCAATTTGCTTCACTATTTATTGCTTTCATGTAAATTTTGGAAATCAGGAGTTTCCTCTTCAACACTGGTACATAACTTAGCAAATAAGATAAAAATTGATCAAATAACTAAATGAAATTATTGGAGCAAATACTCAAATTGTGCTGCCACTTAAAATGTTGTCATTGTCATCATTTTTTTAATTCTCAAATAATATATAGGAAAATTGTGTCTAAAAACCAAACACACTCTTCAAATTACTATAGGGGTTCTTAGAACTAGGTGCCTTTCAATTTGCTGATTCCAAGGTCATATTTATTAATTAGAAATAACTTCCCAAGTCTACTATAAATGGTAGACAATTAAAACAAGTATAAAAGAAAAACACATCATCTTAACAAAGAAAAAAAGCTTCATTTTTAAAAATTTTGAAATGAATGTAGTCAAGAGGTCAAATTACCACACAGGAAACAGAAGCAATGCCAAGTAAGCTAAAATGTCTTTATCTTTATTGATATATTTTGTATTTATACATGTCATTAAAAACCATGTTTCAAATTCCCTGCATTAAACCTCTGAAAATTCCAGACTGGCAAAAGTATTTTTACATATACATTTGATTTTGGCATTACATATCTAATATTTATAAATTTGAAATTTGTTTTCACAAGTCTATGGCTTTACTACTTTTCAAGACAAAAGTCACATAATATTAAAATAAAGACTACTCAGAATATGAGAGTAATCAATAGTCAAGAATGTGGTTTACAATATATCTCATCAAGGAGCTTACAGCGAATACAGATTATTATAATTTATCTGTCTGAAAACAGAAAACAGTGTATTATACTGAACTCTGGTGAAAGGTGCTTAAGCACAGGAAAACTTCCTTATATTAACCCTTTATTTTTACAAGATAAACTCCAAACTGTTTCACATATATATATTACATCTCTATATTTTTAACTAATTCTGATTTTGAAAAAAGCACAAATTGATAACATGTAAATATAAATGCTAGGAAAGGTTTAACATATACCAGGAAAAATGTCCTATACATTGTAAAGCTTTTACAATCTAACTTAAAGGCAAATGTGGCAAAAAGGAAAACTGTGAAACTAATATAACAGATTTCATAGATACCATTCATTCAGTTATGTCCAAATATTTTCATGTAACTAGACGTCTCAACAGAATAATGTCAACAAGTATCTGCAAACGATGAAGTGTTAGCAAGTAAACTTAAACCGAGCGTTTCTCTTAGAATGAATGACACAACATTCAGTTAAAAAGCAGCTAAAACTTGAACTTTATATAAAATAGTCTCTATTTACACATCTAGGACAACATACATGCTTTCCCTGCTCTGCATGCAGATTGTATTACATGATGAAAATGATTCAGTTACAGAAAACAGAAGGGGTTCAAAATAACCAGAGCTCAGGTACTGAAGCCAGAGACAATGAACCCCAGCAATTCCCAAGGTGCTGAAATCTGGCTATCAACTCCTACACAGCATTATGAGAGTTAAAGTTCACTGTTAATGTTTTAACCTATTTTTTTCTTTGGGTGGAAAAAAAAAGCTTTTAAAAGAACCAATCTTTTGGAACAAGCAATATAATTTCAAAACACTCTGCCATCTGACTTGTGTAAGTACTGTCATTTCTTCCAGATGCACAACTTGAGAGAGAAATTCTGGCTGTCACATGCCACTGTGAGTGCAACTGTTTCAATGCAATGAAGCTCCTCAATACATATTTCATTTTAAGAAGAATTATAAAACTAATACATCTTTTTTTCTCCAGAATTATAAAAAGTAAAATCTATGGATAAGGACTCTAATTTGGTTACAGAAAAATAGCAAATTGAATCCATGAAGCACAGACTGTCTGGTCCCCAGTTAGTTCCCCGCAACCTTAACACTTTCCACCTGTTCTGAGAAACGAAGCCCTTAATGGTCTTTAATGTTGGGTATATAATCACACCTTCTATTAGAGTGAAAATAATTTAGCTTCTTACACACACACACACACACACACACACACAAAACTTGTTTCATTTTAGGGATTACTTGACAGTGGTTTTTTTAAAAGTAGCAAAAGATGCCAGGAAAAAAATAAGCTTGGGAGTCTTTTGAATTACAGAAATAATTTGATAGTTTGAGACTTTCATTCCTCCTCCCCCAATCACAATTTTTCTCTTAAAAATTACATCTGACAACTCACAGATGATTTTAATTTAATTAATTAATTTAATTAAAATAAGGGAAGGCTTTTCAAAATGTTTCCCATTTTAGAAAACTAAAAAGTTTAGTGAAACTCAATGCCAGTAACAAAGAGGCCGATAACATAAAATTCAAAGTTGGACATAGTGTATCACATCCAGAAAATATTTTATACACTTACAAACTTGTGCTTTCTTTCACATATTGTAAGCAAAACCATTTGTTACTGTTTTCATTTTAAATGCACAGTATGTGTATCCTATATGAGAAGTCGTCATCAGGCAGTCTTTAGATTCAGTGTTTCATCCGAGGTGAATATAAACACTCTTCTGTGGGAGATTCTCACCTCTTTGTAAAAACATTCTTCTATTTAGTTTACATTTGTCAGATTATTTTTAAGGAAATCATACTATTGGAGGAAAATTTTAAAGGACAACCAAGAATAAACTAGGAAAAGAAGACAAGCTGACGAGCATAGTAATTCCCTTCTCCACCCTCGCTGTGCAGGTGGCACAGGTGTCATACTCCGGCAATCCCCTCTTCTCCATTTGCCCTTTTCAAACAGGCAACTTATTTTTCCCTATAATACAGCAGGTAATATTTCAGGGGATCTGGCAGAGGGAGGCTCAGGACCTTCTCACGAAGGAAGTTCACCGGGGGGTCGGGCTTCGTTTCGGCGCGGGTCTTCCCTTCTTCATCCCGCCGCTCTTCTTCAGGGTCTTCGCAGTTATTGTCGTCAGAGGGGTTGGAGATCCGACTAGCAAAGACCTCTTTGTCCAAAAAGACAATAGTTTCCATTCGACGGCGGCGAACTCGCCTGCGTTTAAACCTGGGAGTATTCTTGAGTCCATTTCCGCTTTTATTCATTGTTTCCTGGTGGATTACCTTCTTAATAGTACCCCGGATAGCAATGCGAGCTAAATCCTGCAGGCTGCGAACGGCCAGCGGTGCTACAATACACAAGAACAGTATGTGGTTATGCTCCACTGCATCCTGTTTGGGTGGTGACGATGAGACAAAGCAGAAACATCTAAACATTATAAAACTGTTTCAATTCACTGGTGTATTTACAAACATGTTACAATGCAGGAATAATCTAAGCAAATACCAATGAGGGCTCAAATTTGCACTCATACGGTACTTAAAAGATATCTCCAAATGCACTAACCCTTAACTTTAAACAGGAAAGCAAGCAATATTGCTTGGCTAATCCATTAGTGGCTGACCAAACCGAGGTTAATGTTCTGTTTTTGTTTCTGAACAGCCTGGTTTCCTTACTCTATTTCTAACAATCATTCATGTGTTACATGTCATCCAGTGGTAATAGAGTATGTCCCTAACATTCTTTTGTCTTTTTAAAAATATCATAGTAATTTGCAAATTAAATATTTGCTCTTTTTATGTAAGGAAAGAAGAGCAAATCCTAAACATTCTGAGGAGCAAAGATCCTGAGGCACACCAAGGAGACAAAACCTGGCAATTAAAAGAGAGCTCACAATTTAATGCAGGCAATACAAATATGGCAATTAAATGGCTTTTCTCAAAGGGAAACGGCTGTGTGGTCACGTGTTGAACATGACCATCACTGCTCCCCTCTAGCACCTGAAAGGGAAAGGTCTTGTGCTGTATACAAGGTATCACCTCTGGGAGCCTCCAGCACACCTGTGCCCCTTGGTCCTTCAGAGCACTGACCACTCTCCCCCTCCCCATTATCCACACCAACTCTACTCTCCTGCCTCCTGTCTCTGAGGACAAGCTGTCCCTGCTCCTTCCCTGGGATTCGCTCCACCCTGTTCCACTGAAATCCTCCTCAAAAAAAATGTCACCATGCAGGGGCCTGGCCCTCTCCACGTCAGGTCAGTGATCCCTGCCTAAATCACAGCCCCTCCTCTGACCTCACTTTCCTAATCTCTGTTCCACCTACCCTATGGGTGTCCCCCAGGCCTCAGTTTCCACCCTTTCCCCTCCCCACATCCCTGCAGCTTCCAATGACACATACAAGCCAGGGAGTCCCGAGTGCCTCACCACTGCGCTGAGCCTTTCACAGACCCGCACCACAACAGGCAATGTGGTAACTCAGGCTCTCACTTCCTTCCTCAGAATAGGCCACATTTGCTCCTGAGTCCTTTCCATTCAGTGGCAAATTTCAATAGCTCCTAACCATCTCCTTATCTCCAGTCTTTCACTCCTTCAACCAATTTGAGGAGCCCCTGTCTATGCTAACACATCTCCACTAAGTATTTTCACCTCCACGGTTTTACTGATTCTACTGTCTTCACCAACACATTTGGGTATTCTGAGAAACTCTTGCCTGAGAAGATAAAAGTTACAAATGACTCTGCTGTTATTTTCAGGAACCCTGAATAGTATTAAATAACTGTTTATTATCCGAGATTTGGGTTCTGAAACCCTCACCTTGAACCAGTATCACTGTGTCCACCATGTCAGGATTCTTATCCAATCCTAATCAATCCCGTGCACTGAAAGACTTGTCTTAAATCAGACTGCACCACCCATCAAAACAACAACAATAAAAATACCCTCATAGCCTGTCTCGATCAAGAGGACAAAGTGAGATGCTTCAGGGCTACATGCCCCCGCAGAACTGATGGAAGGGTCTTTCTCAAAACTCCAGGGAGGAGTTAAAGGAGGGCAGGAACAGGGTGAGTGCCAAATCAAGAAAATAGCTATTTAAAGCAGTAGCCTCTGCAGGTGCCCTGGCTGGCCACCCTCCGGTCTCTCACTAGCTTGGCGTGGAGCCAGTCACACACCCAGTGCAGATCCCTGATCCCAGTCTGGAGGGAGCAGAGTGGTTCTCGCGCACCTGCCAGGAGCACATATATCCGGCCCACTCTGTCTAGTGATGGCCTGAGGGACTTGCCTGTCCAAGTCCAAGTCTCCAAGCTCACAGAGCTCTACAGAATGCTTCGGGGTAGCAGCAAAGTCATGTTGCCTGGGGCAAGAGATGGCTGGCTGTAGGACATACAGTGCAGTATGTGGGACCATGAGGAAACTATTTTGTAGGTAAAAAGGGACATCAGGAACTGTGTAAAAAGGAGGAGTTCCTACAGCCAACGTGTGCATACCCATGACAAGAGAAAGATGCAGAAAGGATGAGGGAGGCCCCATGCTTTGGAGCTATTCTCTAAACTCAGGGATGGATAAGCCCTGAAGGACAGCACTAGTACCGGTCACTCAGCAAAGACTGGGAAAAGTATTTCCTTTTTCCCCTATTTTCCTTTCATTTTTCTTTCTTATTTTTTGTTACTGCCTGGCATTCAAGGAAAACTGTCACAACACTGGCTGGATACAAGCTTAAGAAACAGACATTTGCAGTGATACATACATTAAAATATCAAAATGTCCAGGTCTCAACAAAAGGTTACAAAACATATAAAGAAAAGTGAAGTGATGGAACAGGCAAAGGAGAAGATTAAGGCACTATAAATCATCAATGAAGAGACCCAGAAATGTACATGCCTGTCAAGACTTTTTAAAAATGGTCCTAAGTATGCTCAAAGAGCTAAAGCAAAACATGGACAAAGAACTAAAGGAAACAGGAAAACGACAGGAGAACACAAAGAGAATGTCACTACAGAGATGGAAATTACGAAAAGGAATCAAACAGAGCTGAAGACCATAGTACCAGAAATTTTTAAATTCCCTAAAGGGATTCAAGAAAAGATTGGAGCCAGCAGAAGAAAGAACTTGGAGATAAGACAATTGAAATCATTCTGTTTAAGGAGCAGAAACAAGAAAGAATGAAGAAAAGCGAACAGAGCCTGAAGAGCCTGGGGGGCAGCATCAAGTACACCAATATATGAACTGTGTGGGTCCCAAAGGAAGAGAGAAAGTGCAGAGAGATACTCAAAGAAATAACGGCTGAAAACTTCCAAAATTTAACAAAAGACATGAATCTACACATTCAAGACACTCAATGAACTCTAGATAGGATAAATCAAAACAGACCTACACCATGTCATACTTTCATCAAACTGTCAACTGCCAAAAATAAAGAGAGAATTCGGAAAGCGACACGTCAAATACAAGGGAGCCTCACTAAGATTAAATGCTGATTTCTCATAGGAAACCATGGAAACAAGAAGACAACAGGATGACATATCTGAAGTGCTCAAAGTAAAAAAATTGCAAACTAAGAATTCTGGCAAATCTGTTTTTCAAAAACAAGGGAGTGAGTAAGACAACCACAGGTAACAAGACCTATGCATGTCCTGCTGTACCTCACCTTCTGAAATCCTGCTGCAATACCTACATGGGGATGGTCTTCCTTACACAGGCGGCAATCACCTCAGCTTGCATATCAAGAGCTTATTCTGGTGTGAGTTTTAGGAAGCAGGCCTTTAACAAATTCATTCTCACCCTACCACCAGAGTTATCCAAAACTCAGACATGCCATATCTTTGATTTAGAACATCTAACTGCAAGGATTGTGGGAAGATGGCAGAGTGGGAAGCTCCAGGAATCAGTCCCTCCACCAGAACAACTATTAAACAGGCAGGAACTGTCTGAATCAACTATTTCGAAACCTAAGAATCCAGTTGCACACTGCTCTTTCCATGTGGCAGTCACCAGCACCCATTCCCCACTCTCACGGTAGTCTACATGAGAAACCCTGCTGGAGCCAGAAAGGGACATAAAAATCCACTTCCCCAAGATCTGGGAGGGCACAGGCTGACTGCTGACCATAGCTTTAGATTAGCTACTTAGGACCACTGTTCCAACCCACCCTGGACAGAGGTGGCAAGGAGACTTAGAGAAGCTCTGCTTCCTCAGAGCCGCAGAAGACAACTGAAGGCTGCATTTGCTGGGCAGGTCAAGAAGGCACAGCTGTGGGGAGCCATGGAAGAAGCTTCTGGCACCCTTCCTGGCCAGTCTATATCCCCTTTCCAGAGCAGCTTGGAGCTGGCCTGCACTGTCTTTGTAGAACCCTGCTCTATTCTGGATGGGAAAGACTAACTTGGAAACTATTCTCCTCTCCCCTCCCAGAATTTGCCCTCCAGGCAAAGGCAGCTTGACACAAGGAAACCAGTGTAAGAACCAATGGAGGCCAGAGGGAAAGCCTACCTGCTTTAAATTCAGCAGCGGAACCCCCAGGAGAGGGAGAGGGTCTGTCTCCTGTGAAGTGGAGAGGCCATTCCAACTCCTATAAACAAGGGAACTCCTAAGCCACTAGCACAGGCTCAGGACAAGAAACAGACCCAGAAAAGGCAGGGAGGACCTTGTACTTGGCTTTTGCCTTGGGGAGACCTTCCTGATAGGAGGGCCAATACTCAAGAAAATCTCTGTTATATAACTAGCTGGTTACATTCTCAAGAAACGGACATCTGGGAATAAATTCCAGAGTTAACATTTTGAAATATTAAAACATGCAGTGAACAACAAAAGAGTACAAGACAGACAAGAAAATATATGAAGCAAATATGAACAGAACTTAGGGGAGAAAGTGACTGTTCTACATTAATAGTAGGAGGATTTAATACATCATTTTATATAATGGATAGAACATCTAGACAGAAGATTACTAAGGAAATAGAACAACTGAACGATACTCTGAACCAACGAGACCTAACTGACATGTACAGGCTCCAGAGCACCACAATAAAGGGAATATTGCAATAAGTCACGTGAATTTTTTTGGTTTCCCATTCTATATAAAAGTTATGTTTCCACTATACTGTAGTTTAATAAGTATGTAATAGTATTATGTCTAAAAAAAAACAATGTACATACCTTAATTAAAAAATACTGCACTGCTAAAAAATGCTAACCATTATCTGAGCCTTCAGCAAGTTGTAATCTTTTCACTGATGGAGGATCTTGACTCCATGTTGATGGCTGCTTATTGATCAGGGTGAAGGTTCCTGAAGCTGGAGTGGCTGTGGCAATTTCTAAAATAAGACAACAATGAAGTTTGCCCCATCAATTGACTTTTCCTTTCATGACAAATTTCTCTGTAGCATGCGATGTTCTTTAATAGCATTTTACCCACAGGAGAACTTCTTTCAAAATTGGAGTCAATTCTTTCAAACCCTGCCACTGCTTTATCAGCTAAGTTTGCATAATATTCTAAGTGCTTTGTTGTCATTTCGACAATGTTCACAGCATCTTCACCAAGTGTAGATTCCATTTCAATAAATCACGTTCTTTGTTCAGCCATGAAAAGCAACTTCTCATCTGTTAAAGTATTATCATGAGATTGCAGTAATTCAGTCACATCTTCAGGCTCTATTTCTACTTCTAGTTCTCTTACTATTTCCACTACATCTTCAGTTACTTCCTTCACTAAAGTCTTGAACCTCTCAAAGTCACCCATGAGGGTTGGAATCAACTTCTTCCACACTCCTGTTAATGCTGACATTTTGAGCTTCTCCCATGAACCACAAATGTTCTTAATGGTATCTAGAATGGTGAATCCTTTCCACGTTTTCAATTTACTTTGTCCAGATCCATCAGAGGAATCACTATCTATGACAGCTATAGCTTTACAAACTTTATTTCTTAATAAGACTTGAAAGTTGAAACAACTCCTTGATCTATGGACGACAAAACGGATGTTTTGTGTTAGGAGGCATAAAAACAACATTAATCTCGTTGCATCTCTCCATCAGAGCTCTTGGGTGACCAGATGTATTGCTAATGAGCAGTGATATTTTGAAAGGAATCTGTTTTTCTGAGCCGTAGGTCTCAACAGTGAGCTTAGAATGATAAGTAAACCAGGTTGTAAATAGATGTGCTGTCATCCAGGCTTTATTATTCCATTTATAGGCAGAGTAGATTTAGCATAATTCATAAGGGCCCTAGGATTTTCAGAATACTAAATGAACACTGGCTTTAACTTAAAGTTACCAGCTGCATTAGCCCCTAACAAGAGGGTCAATCTGTCCTTTGAAGTTTTGAAGCCAGTCACTGACTTCTCTCTAGGGATGAAAATTCTAGATGGCATCTTCTTCCAATACAAGGCTATTTTGTCTACACTGAAATTGAAAAATCTATCACTTAGTGTAGCCAACTTCATCAATTTTCTTAGCTAGATCTTCTGGATAACTTGTTGCTTCACCTTGTACTTAAGGAGATAGCATCATAGCTTCCTTACCTCTCTCAGCCTTCATAGAACTGAAGATAGAGCCTTACTCTGGATTAGGTTCTGGTTTAAGGGAATATTGTGGCTATTTGATCTTCTATCCAGACTACCAAAACTTTCTCCATATCAGCAGTGAGCCTGTTTCACTTTCTTAACAGTCATGTGTTTAATGGGGTAGCACTTTTAATTTCCTTCAAGAACTTTTACTTTGCATTCGCAACTTGGCTAACTTTCTGACGCAAGAGACCTGGCTTGTGGCCGGTCTTAGCTTTCAATGCATTCCTCATTAGGCTTCAACAAAAGTTAATATAGCTTTTGATTTAAAGTAAGACGTGCAACTTTTTCTTTCTCTTACACACTTAGAGGCCACTATGGGTTATTAATTGGCCTAACTTCAATATTGTTGTGTTTCAGGTAATAAGGAGCCCCAAGTAGAGGGAGAAAGACAAGGTTAACAGCCAACTGGTAGAACACATACAATATTTATCCATTAAGTCCACCATCTTATATGGGCCCAGTTTGTAGCACTCCAAAGCAATTACAATAGTAGCATTTAAAAAAATCACAGGTCACCATAATAAAAAAGCTTGAGATATTACAAACATTACCAAAATGCAACACTGAGACACAAAGTAAGTACATGATGTTGGAAAAAATGGTGCCAAGAGACCTGCTCTACACAGGATTGCCACAAATCTTTGATTTCTAAAAATCATACCATCCAAGAAGCACCATAAAATGAGGTATACCTACTTAGAACACTTTACCCAACAACAACATAATACATATTCTTTTTAGTACATATGGAGTATTCTCTAGGATAAACCACATCTTAGGTAACAAAAGTAAGTCTCAACAAAGTAAAAAATATTGAACTAATATAATGTATCTTCTCTGACCACAATGGAAAGAAACTGGAAACCACGAACAGGGAGAAATGGAAAATTCACAAATATGTGGAAATTAAGCCATAAACTCTTAAATAATCAATGGGTTAAAGAATAAATCACAAGGAAATTAGGAAATAATTGAGATGAATGAAATGAAAATACAACATACCAAAACTTTTGGGATGCAGCTAAATCAGTGCTTAAGTGGGACTTTTTTTATCTAAATAAAATTTTAAAAGAAGAAAGATCACAAATCAATAACCTAACTTCATAACTAAAGAAACTAGAACAAGAGTAAACTAAAACCAAAGTTAGTAAAGGAGGAAAATAGTAAACATTAGAGATCAATTAAATAAAGACTAGAAAAACATAAAAAGAACCAATAAAACAAGGGGGTGTGAGGGTATTTCAGTGGTAGAATTCTCACCTGCCATGTGGGAGACCCAGGTTTGATTCCCGGCCTATGCACTTCCCAAACAAACAAAAAACCAAACCAAACAAAAATTCAACAAATGGTGCTGCAATAAGGGGATATTCACGTGGAAAAATAATGAAATGTGACCCCCACTATACAGCATACAAAAGAAAAAAAAAGAATAAATAAAACAAAAAGCTGACTCTTTAAAAAGATCAATAAAATTGACAAACCTGACAAAGAAAAAGAGAGAACAAACACAATAGTTAAAATCAGAAATGAAAAGGGAGGCATTACTACCAACCTCACTGAAAAGAAAAAGACATAAGGATACTCTGATCAACTGTATGCCACCAAATTAGATAACCTAGATGAAATGGACACATTTCTAGAAACACACAAACTATTTATACTGACTCAAGAAACAGATCTCAACAAACCAATAACTAATAAAGAGATTGAATGAAAAACCTCCCAACAAAGAAAAGCCCAGGACCAGCTGGCTTCATAGGGAAAATTTACCAAACATTCCAAGAAGAATTAACACCAATCCTGCTCAAACTCTTCCAAAAAACTGAGAAGGGAATACTCCCTAATTCATTCTATGAGGCCAACATCACATTACCTTCATACCAAAAAACATATAAAGAAACCGTAAGAAAACTGTAGACCAATATCTCTCTTATGAATATACATACAAAAATCCTCAACAAAATACTAGCAAACTGAATTCAATAGCACATTAAAAGAATTATACACCATGATCAAGTAGGTTTTATTCCAGGTTTGCAAGGCTGGTTCAACATAATAAAATCAATTAATGCAATATATCACATTAATGGACCAAAAGAAAAAAAACACACGCTCATCTCAACTGATACAGAAAAGGCATTTGACAACTCCACCACTCCTTGATAAAATCACTTAGAAAACTAGGAATAGAAAGAAACTTCCTCAAAATGTAAAGGGCATATTTCAAAAACCTACAGCTAATATCACACTTAATGGTGACGGACTGGAAGCTTTCTCTTTAAGATCAGAAACAAGAAAAGGATGCCCAATGTCATCACTTTTTTTTTTTGGGGGGGGGGGGCGGGTAGGGGTACATGGTCCAGGAATTGAACTCAGGTCTCCCTCATGGAAGGCAAGAATTCTACCACTGAACCATCCATGCACCCTCAATGTCACCATTTTTATTCACCATCATACTGGAAGTTCTTGCTGGAGAAATTAGGCAAGAAAAAAAATAAAAGGCATCCAAATTGGAAATGAAGGAGTAAAATTTTCCCTATTTGCACATGACATAATACTATATACAAAAATTCCTGAAACATTCACAACATAACTCCTAGAGCTAATAAATGACTTTGGCAAAGCAGAGGGGTACAAGATCAACACCCCAAAACCAGTAATGCTTCTATACATTATCAAAGAACAATGAGAAGAAGAAATTAAGGAAAAAATTCCATTAACAATAGCAACCAAAAGAATTAAGTATCTAACCTAGGCTGTAAAGGACCTGTACACAGAAAACTACAAAACATTGCTAAAATAAATCTAAAAAGACCTGAATAAACAGGACATTCCATATTCATGTATCAGAAGAATTAAATATTAAAATGTTAATCCTGGGCGGGCCACAGTGGCTCAGCAGGCAAGGACGCTTGCCTGCCATGCCAGAGGACCCGGGTTTGATTCCTGGTGCCTGTCCATGTTAAAAAAAAAAAAAAAAAAAAAGTTAATCCTACCCAAAGTGACTTAAAGGTTTAATGCAATCACAACAAAAATTCTAACAACCTTCTCCACAGAAACAGAAAAACCAATAATCGAATTTATACGGAAGGGTAAGGGGCTCCAAATAGCCAAAGACATCCACAGAAAACAAAACAGCATGGTACTGGCACCAAGAGAGACATATAGACCAACGGCATCAAACTGAAAGCTCAGAATTCAACCTTTATGTTTACGGTGAACTGATTTTTGACAAGGTGGCAAAGACTACTCAATTTGGAAAAAAATAGTCTCTTCAACAAATGGCACTGGGAAAACTGGATCTCCATTTGCAAAAGAATGGAAGAGGACCCTTTTTCACACCATATCAACTCAAAATGGACCGAAGACCTAAATATAAGAGCCAGAACCCTCAAACTCCTAGACGAAAATACAGGGAAACATGTTCAGAATCTTGTGTATTAGGCAATGGTTTCTCAGAGTTTACATCCAAAGTACAAGCAACAAAAGAAAAAAAAATAGATAAATGGACCTCATTAAAATTAAAAACTTTCAAGTCTCAAAAATGATTGCAGGGTGGTGCAACAGTGGCTCAGTGGCAGAATTACCACCTGCCATGCTGGTGACCTGGGTTCGATTCCCAGAGCCTGCTCATGCCAAAAAAGATTTCATCATGAAAACAAATTGACAACCTACATAATGAGAGAAAATATTTGGAAATTACATATCTGATAAGGGTTTAATATACAGAATGTATAAAGAAATCCTACAACTCAACAACAAAAAGACAAACAAACCAATTTAAAAATGGGCAAAATATGTAAATAGACATTTCTCCAAAGAGGATACACAAATAGCCAAAGAGCACATGAAAAGATACTCAACATCACTAGCCATTAGGGAAATGTAACTCAAAACCACAATGAGATACCATTTCACACCCACTAGAATAGCTACTATTAAAAAAGTGTTGTACAGGATACAGAAAATAGGAACACTCATTCATTGCTAGTGCAAATGTAAAATGGTGCAGCCACTGTGGAAGACTACTGGGCAGTTCCTCGAAAGTTAAGTTTAGAATTTACGATATGACCCAGCAATACTCACTTACAGGTATATACCCAAAAGAACTGAAAGAAGGGACTCAAACAGATATTTGGGCTTTATTCACAATTGCCAAAAGATGGAATTAATCCCTGGGTTCCATCAACTGATGAATGGATAAACAAAATATGACATAAACACAATGGAATATTATTCAGCTGTAAGAAGGAATGAAGTTCTGATACATGTGACAACATGTGTGAACCTTGAAGACATCATGTGGAAATGATGAAATACACCAGACACAAAAGGACAAATAGTATATGATCGCACTGATAAGCAACAGTTAGAACAAGAAAACTCAGAGTCAAAATCTAGAACACAGGCTACCAAGGAATGGGGTGGGAGTAGAAAATACAGAGTTAAGGCTTAAACTGTACAAAGTTTCTGTGTGGGATGATGGAAAAGTTGTGGTGATGGATGGTGGTGGTAGCACAACACTGTGAATGTAATTAACAGCACTGAATTATATATTTGAATGTGGTTAAAAGAGGAAATGTTAGGGAGTATATATGGTATTAGAAGAAAAAAATTTTTTAAATCCATGGAACTGCACAACACATACAGTGAACCTTAAGTTAAACCATGGACTGTGATAATACAATTATAAAAATGTGCTTTTATTAATTGGAACAAATGTTCCACACCAATGCAAGGTGCAAGGTGTTAATAATGGAGTGGAATACGGGAATCCTATTTTTTAAAAATGATTGTTCTGTAACCTACAACTTCTCTAAAAAGAAAAAAATATCAAAAACACGTGAATGCTCTCCACAGCCTACGTGATAAACTTGGCTCTAACCTAATTTCTCCACATACCCCTTCTCTGGCCACACAAGGGAGAATAAGCACTTTGAAAGTATCCATGGCCCCACTGATACTCTTCCTCTGCCAGAAATTCCTTTCTCTTTCTTCTCTCTTTAGGGAATTCTTTCACCCTTGAAGACCAAGCATAGATGTCACAGCCTCTGTCAAACCGCTAAGCCCTCTTTGTATATACTATTGTTGCTTGTTAGCAAATTTCAAGGGCCATGTCTATTTCATACAACCCACACTTAGCAGAGACCAAGGCAAAGTTTAACTATTTGTTAAATGATTCCTCATAAATTAAAAAATCAATTCTGAAAGGAATTCACCAAAATGTTAACAACGGTTGTCCTTTGGGTGGTGGGACTGTGCAAAATTTTTCTCTACCGTTTATTTTTAAAGTAGAGCATATGCTGAATAGTTTCATTTTAAATAAAAAAGTCTTCTCGTTATTGTGTGAATTTATGTTTAATGTAAAGCTCTACAATGAGGCTCTGGTGAAGTGAAGGAGTGAAGGGGAATCGGTGGGCCGTAGAAGGCTCCCAGTCTACAGTGGAGAACCTGGAGTTTCCTGTCCAAATATGAGTGGGTTTCCCAGAAGGGGGTCTCGCACACAGCAGCCCGGGGCCCACGCCTGCCCCAAACGCATTCTCTCCAAAAAGCCCTTCCAGTGAAAGGGATGAATAACCAAATGTACGCACGTGGCTAAATTAACTCCCCTTTATGTAGGTCCTCTGCTTTCAACAGCATGACCAGCAATGACTTTCAGATTTAAAAGAAGGTCCAAATAACTTCAGGCAAACTTAAAATAGATTATAAATTTGAAAATACCTAAAAATCCCTTGTAGAATCTTAGGGTTTCAGTTGTGGGAGAAGTACTCAGTTGTATTAAAAGGTTCCTTATTTTAAAAAAAATAATAAAATACATTTTTTTAAAAGTTACTTATAAATTCTTAATTGGAACTGTTCCCCTTCTAATTCTACTGAGATTAAAAGTATCTAAAAGACAAAATAAGTACAGATCTTTGTACTTACGTAACTGGACAAGTCTTGATTTTCCTGACTCTGAATGGCAGGGCTGGATGAGAGGAGCAAAAGAAACAGCCAGAATCTTTTTGGTTTCCCAAGCAGAAGGACCAGTACGCGTTATCTTAGTCAACTATCCCAAAGACAAAATGAGAATATTCAAAAAAAAATATTCAAAACTACTAGATAGTTTATATTTAATACAATCATTCCTATGCATAATCTAAAAAGACACTTATATTTAAATAACTCAACAGATGCCTCTGATGTGATGTGATATGAGGCAGACATTGCTTATCAATATTCTTGCAAAAACGTTCAGCCTGAATCTATTCAAGTCTCCAGATGTAACTGGTTTTATATACGATAGAGAAATATACCTAATAGAAGAAACTGCACCTTGTGTGTGTGTGTGTGTGTGTATGTGTATGTGAGAGAGAGAGAGAGAGAGAGAGGGAGGGAGAGGGATGAAGTAGAGAAATAAGCTAAAGGACAATGATCAGATACGAGTGGAATGTGGGGATTCTTAGGACTTTCTGTCGCTTGCCAAGAAAAGCCAATGTCAAGGGGAGAAAAGTAGGGGAAAGGTGGCTGTTCAACCTAACAATTAACTATAACATTTGGACCATACTGATTTCTGGATTTTTTTTTTTTTTCGGGGAATGGGGTGCTATAAAAGACATCTTTCCAACAAATAGGGATTTTTGACTGTGCACTGGATAACGGACACTATTACAGAATCACTGAAAATAAGAATATGGAATCCTGAATACACAGGAGGTTATCCCTATTCTTAGGAATGCTGAAATGAACCTCACCATGACAGTACTGGGGCTTGGTGGCTCACACTCTATAGCACAGGTAATCAATAACTGTTCTGAATTAAATGATGAGGAATACCAGAAGAATCCAATTAGACCCATACCTGTTGACCACAAGGCCCTTCTGTGCATTCAGTGGGACCCAAACGCAGTCTCCACATTGCCTACCAGGTCACCGGACAATTTTTGGTAAGTGCTGTCATGCTAAGATTATATGCTAGTCTTGTCTAACAATGCAATTCTTCTAAAAATTAAGACTATGTCATGAATATTAGAACCAAAAGGATTAAAAAGATAAACATGAGGACAATCATATTCTTGTATATCAGTAAAAACACTTTTCAAAGACTTTCTAGTTATAATAAATATCAAATATTGAAATGTAAGCAATGATTATGAACTTTAAAAAAGAAAAATATAAACATTTATATTTCTAGATGAGTAGATGAAACATTGTAAAAATGTTTACAATCCTCAAATTAATCTAGATGTTACACAATTCCAATTAAAAGCCCAATGTGCAATACAACCAAAGATTTCTACTACCGTTTGTATAAATAAATAAATATTTTAAATTATATTCTGAAAAAGAAAGAGCCTCGGCCTGCACCACAGCCTGAGGCAAAGTGGCAGTAATGATGCAGGATGTGCCATTGTACCACAGCACCCTCGAGGCATGGGCTGCTGCAGGGTGCTGCCCGTGGAGGCACAACTGACAGTGAGCGAGTCCTGCCCCCCGCTGGGTTGACCCCTGGGGAGAACATGGATTCAGGCCAAAATGAAGACACAAGAGTGTCCACAGAAAGAAGTATGCACAGGGCTATTCAACAGCACTACTGTAATAGCAAAGAGCCTGAAAAGAGCACAAACACCCATAAGTAACTTTTATTTTTATATACCAACAAAAAAGATGTTAAGAAAGAGGAGGAAAAAAGAATTTCTTTTTAAAATGAACATTAAGTACTTAGAAATGAACAATAAATGATATATAAACCTTATTTCATATATCTGCATGGGTAAACAGAGTGGGGAAAAAAGTATGTAGAGCCTGCTATCACTCACTGAAGGAAGGCTATGAAGAGAAAAATATATTTTTTTATAAAAAGATGTACTAAAAACAAACCAACAAAATGACGACTTTGAAGCAAAGAAAGTAGGGAACAGGGGACACAAATGGAAAAAAATCTTGAGAATTCCTTGTTTTTACTTTGAAATCTTGTAAATATTTTACATACTTTTAAAAAAATTAAACTTACAATGTCAATCCTAAAATCTTAAAGAAAAATAAACAAATGGCTACTGTGCATCAGATTAGCAGTATAACTACACAGAAAGTACTAATTTAAGTGACTTTAAAACATACTGATTTGACTGTACATCCTTAGTGAAATATAAAGACAAAAATATATAAACAAAATTTTTTTTTAACAGTTTCAGGAATCAGACTGTTCCTGATCATTCTGTGTCATTGATAAACCAGGAATCAGACTGTTTCTGATCATACTGTGTTTTATGAATAAACCAGTAAGTTAGGGTGGTCAGAGAATAGGGTTTGAGGCATGAAAGGAGACACTCGTGAGACTGAAGAGGTCAGAAAAGGCCTCTAGTCCTGCTTTGCATCTGGGAGTATTCATAGGCATTCTTGGTATATTTTATCTTAAAAAAGTGTGTGTGCTAATTAAGACAATAAAAAGATGGGAAAAAAAAAAAGCGTTTCCCCAAAGGCTAATTTATAGGCCTTTTGGTGATTAGTTTCATACAACTTTATGACTGTACAATTTAGTATAATGATACATTATAAAAAATAATGTAGGGTGGGCCATGGTGGCTCAACAGACAGAGCTTTCGCCTGCCATGCCAGAGACCCAGGTTCGATTCCTGATGCCTGTCCATGCAAGAAAAAAAATATGTATTTTTAAATCAGTACTTTATATTCAAAGATGACCCTTTTAACATATCTCCACCACCTGAGTTATTAATTTCCATTTGCATCTTTTCAAAATGGGAATTAAGGTGACTGTCTGAGTTGTTTCTCTATGAAGGGCAACAGTTTTCTTACACCTGGCAAAAGACTGTAAATTTTCTGACTAGGGCTAAGTATTTATCTATGGCCACAAAGCATATATGTACAACAATTAAAACTAAAGGTACACATAGGAAAATGAGACATTAAAAGACGAAAGTAAGGAAAAAAGCACAGGCGTGCATGTGTGTAATTACTTCCTAGCTCTAGAGGTCTATCAAAAAGGCTTTAAAAAAATAAAAAAGACTAAACCAGTAGCAATGAGAATCCCCAAGTGTGGTCTCTAAACACCAATTCTCAATGAAGTGAAACAGGGATCCTCAGAAAAACAGTTAATTCCAAGTCTGCTGTAAAAATTGTACAAACTGAGTCTGGAACATCTAGTCTTACAAGAAAGAAACAAAGTCATTGAAGACTACTGAAGTTGTATCAAGAGACCCAAGAGCCCACATGAGGAGACAGCCAGTGGCCAAAGATAGGACAATCTGAGCTTCTTAATAAGAAAGATGTGTTTTAGTTTCCTTGGCTGCTCAAGCAACTACCATGCAGTGAGTCAGCTTAAACAATGGGAATTCATTAGCTCACAGTTTTGACGCTAAAAGAACGTTCAATTTAAGATGTCATTCAGGCAATGCCTTTTTCATGAAGACTGGAGATCTGGAGCTGGCTGCTGGCAGTCTGGCTCGTGGCTCCTCTGTCACATGGCAATACACATAGCAACCTCTCCTGGCTTCTGCTCTCCACTGAATTTCAGCTTCTTGCTTCATGTGCTTTCTTTTGATCTCTGTCTGAATGTCACTCCACTTATAAAGGAGTCCAGCAATAGGATTAAGACCCATTCTGACTGAGGTGGGCCAATCCTTAACTGAAGTTACCTTATCGAAAGGTCCTACTTCCCTAAAGAGTGGGAGAAAGATCAAAGGTGATGGTGAAGTTATATACAGAAGGTAGAATTTAACAATGAGTATGACTGCTGAATCATTATACTGATATTTCTTTTAGTCTCCAGTATCTTAGAGTACCTAGAGTTGTAATCCATACCAAACACTGAAATCTGTTCTAAACTAATTGTTGAGATGTGCTTTGAAATGGGTTGCTTTTTTGTATATATGTTATTTTTCACACACACACACAAAAGTTTATTGTGATGATAATTACACAGCTATATGATAATATTGTGACTCACTGAGTGTATACATTGGATGATTACATGGTATGTGAATAATCAATAAAAAATAAAAATTAAAAAAATCACCTAGGTGAGATCAATAAATATGTATTAATTTCTTAATTCTTAAGACAGTTTTTTTTACTCCCATTATATCTAAATAGTACTTATTTCTATATTGACATTGAGACTGCATTTAAACTAAATAATCCAATCCATGGATTTTGCTAAAAGAGACCAGTTACAACACGGGTGTGTTTGTATATAGTAGAGGCACAGAGAGGATGTGCAAATACTGTCTAAACATAAAGACTCATCAGATATTTCAAACTGCTCCATACTGGTAATAAATTTATATCTTGCATAGGAAAAAAAAAGGTCCTACTTACCATGAGTTCACACCCACAGGAATGGACTAAGTTTAAGAACATGTCTTTCTGGGTGCATAACCTCCAAACCACCACACTTGACACCCTGGACCCACCCCCCACCCCAAAAAATAGAATACTTTCTACATACAAAATTTATTTATTCCATCACAACATCCTAAAAGCCTTAAGTCATTTCAGTAACAATGATAAGTACAAAATCTCACCAAAATCAGTTATGGGTATGTCAGTCCTGGGGTATATTTCTCCTCTGTCTGTGGACCTATTAAACCTAGAAAACAAATGATCTGCTTCCAATATAAAAGGCATAGGATAGACATTCCCATTCCAGAAGGCAAAAACTGGCAGAAAATGGGGGGTACGATTCTGAAACACAGCAGGGAAAACGCCATTAGATTTTAAGGTCTGAGAATCATCTACAGATTTATATTTTATCCTCAAGGCATGAAGGAATGGTAGCCCCAGCCCTTCCAAGAGCTTGTGCAGAGGCTGTGCTCTCCCTGAAGACTGCATGGGGATGGCCAACAGGGTCTCTGCAAACCTCAGGGCACTGAGCATGGGGTGGTAACATACTCCCTGAACAATGGGGCAGAAGTCCTGATCCACCAGGCGCAGGAGCAGGCCTACCCTTTCCACAAACATGGGGGAGGACACTCTCTTGGCCCAAGATCTCTTTGGTCCAGTCTCTAGCTTTCACAGTTCTGCCCTTGAAATTATTCTCCCTTCAATTTGTCCCTTTAAGTCAAGGCTGGCAGTGGTTTGGTGTATACAAATTTCACAAAAAAATCTGTCAGCTCTGCATGTAGCATAGGGGCCCAAGCCATCAGACAGAAGGACTTAAAGATCTTTCCTACATAACTCCATTTGTGATCGTGGCTTCCACTGAAATGGCTGACTGGATCCATGATCAGTTAAACGCCCACATGGAGCCCTATTCTCTGGGAACTCACTTTCTGGAAGCCCAGGGAAATCACTGATGGAGCTGCTTCAGGCCCTAGTCTCAAAGAACACCATCTGTTTAGGCTTAAAAGTTTCTAAACCATCAACTTCTGGTTTCTTTGTGCACAGGAATTCTGTTTTCACCTTATCCCTTTCCTCTCACATCTTACCCTAAGCTGTGAGAAGCCAGGCTGTCTTCCACACTTAGCTTAGAAATCTCAGCTACGTATCCACATTCATCACTTTCAAACTCTGCTTTCCATCTGACATCAGAACTCAACTTCACGTCTCTTGCAGTTTCCAATAATATATTCATCATTTTCATCTAAACCCTCATCAGAAGTAACCTTAGCATCCATATTTCTACCAATGGTCTCTTCAAAGCAATCTAAGCTTTTTCTACCTCACATTTCTTCCAGACTCTACCCACTATTCAATTCTAAAGCTGTTTCCACATTTTTGGTATTTGCAACAGCAGCATCTCACTCTCCTGGGACTAAAACAGATTTACTTTCCTTGGTTGCTCAAGCAAATACCATGCAATGGGTCAGCTTAAATAATGGAAATTTATAAGCTCATGGTTTTGATGCCAAGAGAAAGTCCAAATCAAGGCATCATCTGGGGAATTCTTTCTTTCTGAAGACTGGTGTTCTAGGGCTGTTGCCAGTGATCCTTGGTCCTTGGTTCCTTTGTTATGTGGCAACGCACATGGCAGCCTCCTCTGGTCTCTTCATTCTCTTGCAGGTTCTGTTAAATTTCAGCTTCTTGCTTCCCATGGCTTTCTCTCCATCTTTTTGAGTTTTATACTGCTTATAAAGGACTCCAAAAATAGGATTAAGACCCATTGTGAACCACACCATAACTGAAGTAACCTCATCAAAAAGTTCTACTTAGAATGGATTAAGTTTAAGAACATATTTCGGGGGTTTCATACAGCTCCAAACCACCACAGATGCAATGACTAAAATATTAAGTATGTTTAAATTCATTAATGCATAATGATACTAAAAAACAGAAAACTTCCACCACCATTGAGAGATGCTAGAGAACAAGTTTATTTTGAAAACTGATAAAAGTTAAGAATCAGAATTTATGCTCTCTCTCCTGAAAAAACTCCATAATGAGGACAAGTTTCTTTTACAGAAGTATTCCAGCTACTAAATGAAGAAATGATGGAATCAGAACACATTATTCTGCAATTCCTAATAAGATAATGGATCAGGACAATGATCACACTGTTTGCACCAAAGAGATACCCAGGGATCATAGCCATGGACTCACCTTTCACCACCCATCAGTACTGGAGTCAAAAAAAATCATCCAAATTAAATCTGAATCTAATCAACTCTCCAGGTCTAACTATCCATTTCTAGGGAAGACAGAGGCCAGAAGAGTATCTTCAACATCACCACAGGGATCAAAATCTAGACTGTAAGAAACTCTACAGGAAAAATAATCTGACTTCTCCAACAAATAAATGAAAAAGAGAATCTATAGAACAAAAAACAGATTCATTTCCCAGTGCCTACCCATGCAAAAAACAAAACAAAACAAAACAAAAAAACTGAAAGAGAGCAACCAAATACACTATATAAACCTTAAATGGTTCCTCATTCAAACAAATTATTAACATTTTTGGAGACAATCAGGAAAACTGGAATGTTAGCTGGATATCTGAAGACATTAAGGAATTACTGTTAATTTTTTTTAGGTATAATAATAGTTTTGTGGTGAGGTATAAATCCCCTCCTCCATTCCTGCCTCCGTTTCCTCATTTATGAAATGGAGTGGGCTGTTATGGGGGTTACACAGGAAAATATATGCAAAATGCTCAGAACAGACCCTGGAAGACAGTGTTCAAAAACGTCAGTTATGAGGGCGGCCCCCAGTGGCTCAGCAGGCAAAGTTCTTGTCTGCCATGCCGGAGACCTAGGTTTGATTTCCGGTGCCTGCCCATGCAAAAAAAAAAAAAAAAAAAAAGTCAGTTATGAAAGGACTCTGACCTTCTCTTCTAATGGCATGACAAGGATCCCCCCAACCTTGAGGAGATTCTTCATGTAATCTTCATGTTCTTTCTGAACACCGGCCCCACAGTACACGCGGTCATACTGCGTACAGTCTGGAGAAATCTCCAGGCAATTGCCAGTAACAAAGGAAGGTTCACAGAATTCAAACCTGAAAGTAAAAACGTGTTTTGTAACTAACATGTATCACCTTAGAACAAGCCTACACAGTACTTCTACTCTAATGACTGGTTGTTTTCACTGTAAGATACCACAGCACTAAGCCACAAGCTGGAAGCCTGGCTTCCAAAAAGAATTATCCTATATAAATAGAGACCTAGAAATCTCAAACAAAATATTATACAAATGAATATCATAAGCATAATCCAAATTTAAAGACAACTGTCACTGTCTTTGCTCTGTTTTTACAATTCATACTCTCATTCAATAACTACTCTACAAGGAGTGAAATGAGAGAAAAACACACATGGTTTTCCCAAAAAGTTTAACCCCTAAAATGACAGCTTTAATGTTTTATTTCTATTTATATATACTGTTTAAGATGGAAGCAGAAATTTTATTTTAGAAATGATTAGCTGCTACGAATTTGTCTATAATGAAAACACACAAACTGAGCAAAACGAACATTCTGTTTTCTTCTATTATACTGAACATTCTGGTTTTTTCTATTATTAAATTGGTGAAAAATTCCCATTGTCTAGGTATCATAGTTACAAAAACCTAATGCCCTTAAAAACACATGTATTTTTTTTTAATTTAGAAAAGACATATAGCCCCATGTATGTTCTACAGTTTACTCAAATTTGTTGGCATACAAACATGAATATCTTTCCATCTGGTCAAGTCTGTTACATTATAATGCACACCCTTTGACCTAAAATATAGTATTTAATCTTACTTGTCAAAGCTATCGCTTGTTTTGATGAAGAAGTCCAATTTCTGTTTTGCATACTCTATCACATCTGAATGAAGTTCTACCCCATGGTTTACACCAAAAGGACCTAAAAGGTTTAAGAATAAGAAAATTTTTAGAATGGGGGCAAGAATTGCTTGCCATCTTGCTTCTTTGTTTTATTTCTAGTTTATCAATTGCAATACAAATAATTAAAGAAATTCATAAGGTTGCATCTTAAACACATTATTGTATCTACATTATCCAAGCTCATCTCTAAATGTGTTCAGTAGTTCCCACTCACTACCTCGTAAATAATTCTTTTCATTACATCACCGATTCCGAAAGGAAACATGAGAAAATCTTTCTGAAGCCTGGATCTCTCTGCTCTTAAACTTTTAAAGAGTCATTTGAAAATGGAAAAAAAGTCAAGGTCTGAAACACAAAAGTTCAGTATCTTATTAATGCACTGAAGAAGAAACACATACATGCAAATGAAACTGGGCAAGCTTCCTAGCCTGCGCTTGTCCAACACAGGCAGTTAGGAAAATTGTTTTCCATCAAAAGAGCCCCACATACTCAGACATTATCACTTTTAAAACCCTCCCCAAATAGGTTTTAATCATCACTAAAATAAAACTATAATTCCAAATCACAATGAAACACTTTTTTATATCAAAGGTAAATTTGTCAGTAACTTGAAATACAGCTATGAGGAAAGTTGTTTTTCTTTTCTTAAAGTTCTTTCAAGTTCAGGAAAAAGTTATAAGCCCACTTAACAAGAGTTCCTTCTGCATAAAACTGCCTTTAAGTTAACATTGGGTACATAGAGCACTACCTGGCAAATGTAAAAGAACAAGCTACCAATACAACTTAGTTGATTCCGTCCCCCATCATGTGGAAATATACACATACAAGGGCCAAAACCAATCTGTCTACATACAATGGCTCCCTCTCCAAAGGGGGTGAGATTCTATTTTCCAGGAGTGGTGCTAATCTCATCTTTAGCTCATTCTGGGTGGTACCCACATGGAGGCACATAAAATTGCAAAAATTCATCAGGCGCTACACTTACGATTTGCCATGTATAATAACTGAAATAAAAAAAACTCAGACAGATTTAACAGATTTCAACTAGCCAAAGAAAGAATCAGTAAACTTGAAGTAAAGACAAGAGAAATAATTCAGTGTGAGGAGCAGAAAGAAAAACTCACAAAGAAAAATGAACAGAGCCTGAGGGACCTGTGGGACACCATCAAGCATAGCAACATGCACATTACTGGAGTCACAGAAGGATGAGAGAGAGAGAGAGAAAGGGGCAGAAAAAGTATTCAAAGAAATAATTGCTAAATTTCCCAAATCTGATGGAAGACATGAATTTCCCAAATGTGATGGAAGACACATCCAGGAATCTCAACAAACTCCCCAAGCAGGAGAGACTCTAAGAGATTTACATCAAAATATATTATAGCAAAATTATCAAACTCCAAAAAGACAAAGAGATTTTGAAAGCATCAAAAGCAAAGCAACTTGTTACATACAAGGATCACCCAACAACAGCAGAAAGTACATTCATCTCAAGTGCACATAGAACATTTCCAGGATAGACGACGTTAGGCCACAAATCAAAACCTAAAAAAGTAAAAATTTTGAAATCATGCAGTGTGTCCCATCATAATGGAGTAACACTAGAAATCAATAATAGAAGGAAAACTGGAAAATTTTTAAATATGTACATATTAAACAACACACAATTAAACAACCAATAGGTCAAAGAATATATCACGTGGGATAAAAGGAAGTATCTTGAGATGTACAAAAATGAATGTACAAAAAAAAAAGAATGTACAACATGCCAAAATTTATGGGATGCAGTAAAAGCAGTGTTTACAGGTACATTTATGGCTCTAAATGTCTACCTTTTAAAAACAGAAAGATCACAAATCAATAATATAACCTCACACTTAAAGAAACGAAAACAAGAGCAAACCAAACCCAAAGTTAGTAGAGGAGAGAAAGGCAAAGAATTGAGTAGATTATAGGAAATAGAAAACAGAAAATAGTATCAGCACAACCAAAAATGGCTTTTTAAATAAAGATCAATAAAATTGGCAAGCTTTTAGCCAGACTGGAAGAGAAAGAATAAAAAAGGGCAATAACTAAAATGAGGAAAGAAAGTGGGGAAATTACTAACAACCTTATAGATATAAAAAGGCTTATAAGACGGTACTATGAACAACTACATATGAACAAATTAGAAAACTTAGAAGAAGTGGGCAAATTACTAGAAATAAACAAATTGCCAATTCTGACACTGGAAGAAATAGAAAATCTCAACAGACTTATAACAAGAGATTGAAGCAGTAATTAAAAAACCTCTCAATGAAGAAAAGTCCAGGATCAGATGGTTTCACTGCTGAATTCTTACAAACATTTAAAGAATATTTATTAACAATCCTCCTCAAACTCTTCCACAAAACAGAAGAGGAGGGATTACTTTCTAACTCATTCTACGAGGCCAGCATTACCCTGATTTCACATGAAGACAGGACAAGAAAAGAAAATTACAGACCAATATCTCTTATGAATATTGATTTAAAAACCCTCAACCTAATATTGGCAAACCAAATCCAACACCATATTAAAAGGATTATATGCCATGACCAAATAGGATTTATTCTAGGAATACAAGGATGGTTCAAAGTAAGAAAATCAATGTAATCACCACATAGATAAAATGAAGGAAAAAAACTACATGATCATTTCACTCGATGCAGAAAAGGGGTTTATCCTTTAATGATAAAAACACTCAGAAAACTAAGAAAAGAACGGAAATGTCTCAAGATGATAAAGGGCATTTATGAAAAACCCACAGTAAATATCATATTCAATGGTGAAAGACTAAAAGCTTTCCCCCTAAGAGCATGGTGCCTGCTGACTACTATTATGCGTTGTACTAGAAGCTTTGCCAGAGCAATCAGGCAAGAGAAAGAAATAAAAGGTACCCAAATTTTAAAGGGAGAAGTAAAATTATACCTATTTCTAGATGACATGATCCTATATATAGAAAAACCCAAAGCCACAAGAAAGCTCCTATAACTAATAAATGAATTCGCCAAAGTTGCAGGATGCAAGATAAACACACAGAAGTCAACTGGATTTCTAAACACCAGTAATAAACCATCCGAAAAGGAAATCAAGAAAACAATTTCATTTATAATATCATCTAATAGAATAAAATACCTACAAATAAAATGAAACAAGGAAGTAAAAGGCTTACACGTTAAAAACTATAAAACACTGCTGAAAGAAACTGAAGACTTAACGAAGAGACATCCAGTGTTCATGGACTAGAAGACTTAATATTGTTAAGATGTCAATACTGCCGATAGTACATATACAAAAATTCAAACTGGATTTTTGAATATAAGCATTAACCTATAAATAAATAGGTTATACTATATATTATATATATAAATAAATAGGCTTATTTATTCATATATATAATATATATATTATGCTTATATATAAAAATAATATAAGCATTAACACTATAAAACTCTTATAAGAAAACATAGGGAAATATTTTTAGGACCTTGTAGTAGGCAATGGATTTTTAGGTTTCAGACCAAAAGCACAAGCAAGAAAACAAAAAAATAGATAAAATGGACTGCAACAAAAATCAAACCTTTGTGCATCAAAGGACATTATCAATAAGATGAAAAGACAACCTACAGAACGGGAGAAAGTATTTGGAAACTATATATCCGATAGAGGTTAAAATCCAGTTAAGGGGCCGTCTGCGCGTGCGCCGGGAGGAGCCGTGGCTGCAGCTGCAGCTGGCAGAGAGCGCAGTTCGTGGGGGCTGGCGAGCATTGGCCTCCCGCGACGCTGTCGCCCTGCGTTGCTGCGCTTTGAGCAGGAGGGGCCAGTTGTGACAATGGATCCAGAGAATTGGCAGACAGATCCTAGCCCCGCGGTTCTCTTTCCTAACAACCGCCCGGGACGGAGTCGGGGTGCCCCATGCTGCTCAGCAAACGCCTGCTGGGGTTTAGCCTTGGTCTTTTGTGCGGCACATTTACGTACCAGGGTCCTTGAGGACACGTGGCAGAGTCGAAACAGCGATTTGAGGAGAGTGGCTAATCTTCAAGGAACAGTACTGCAGTCCTGGCTGGTACGGCGTTCGTTCTGACAACTTTGGGGGCCCATCCGGGATCCCAGGCTTCTCAGGAGCCCCCCACCCACCCCCAGGAGGAAGGGAAGGCGCACCCCGCTGATTGAGCGGTCTTAAACTCTGTCATTGGGGGCCAGCTTCCGACAGCCAGGATGCTTCGAGCCACCGACTGTGAACGAGAAAGAGGAGGGGCTGCCTTGCGGACCAAGGGAATTTAAAATCCTTGTATTCCCTGAGAAGGACATAAAGGAACTGGAACAATTGGGAGCAAGCCCAGACAGTCAGGGGAGACAGGTCCTCCCGGATGGCAGGCAGATGGCAGTTGGATAAACAGGCACCGTGACTTGCTGGCTCAGACTGCATGTCTTGAATTTGCTGTCCATCAACACCAACCTGGCAGTTGGGTCCTCATCAAATTGTGGAAAGAGTCCAAACTTCAACCTCCTGGGAAGGCCCCTATCAAGTTCTGTTGACAACTGAGACAGCTGTCCAGATGGCAGAGAAGGGCTGGATCCGCTATACCTGAGTGAAAGGACCAGTACCTGAGCAAGATGACAAGTTTGATTCCTGGGAAATAAGTCCAACTTCAGACCCCTTAAAAATTACATTAAAGAGACAATAGTTTGGTGATAAAGTGGGTTTTTGGAAAAAAAAAAAAATCCAGTTAAGGAACGCCTACAACTCAGCAACAAAAACACAAACAATCCAATTGAAAAATGGGCTAAGGGGCGGGCCGCGGTGGCTCAGCGGGCAAGAGTGCTTGCCTGCCGTGCCGGAGGACCCCGGTTCGATTCCCGGCCCCAGCCCATGTAAAAAAAAAAAAACAAACAAACAAACAAAATATAATAAAATAAGAAAACGTTTAAAGATGTTTCCCTTTCTTCCTCCCTTCCTTCCTTCCATCCTTCCTTCCTTCTCTGTCTGTCTGTCTTTCCTTCCCTTCCTCCCTCTCTTAAAAAAAAAAAAAAAAAAAAAAAAAAAAGAAAAATGGGCTAAGGATTTGAACAGATTTCTCCAGAGATAACAGTCAAATGTCCAATAAGTATATGAAAAGATGTTCAATATCATTAGCCATTAGAGAAATGTAACTTAAAACTACAAGCTACCATTTCATACCCATTAGTATGGCTATTATTAAAAAAAAAAAAAAACTAAAAATAACAACTATTGGTGAAGATGAGGAAAAATAGGGACCCTCGTATATTTTTGATGGGAATGTAAAATGTTGCAGCCACCTTGAAAGCAGTTTGCTGTTTCCTCAGGATCTTAAACATAGAATTTCATTATGATCGCAACTCTGCTTCAAAAAATTGAAAACTGGGACTCAGACAGATATTTGTATACCAGTGTTCACTGCAGCATTATTCACATTTGCCAAAATTTGGAAGCAACTCAAGTGTCCATTAACAGTACGGTATATCCATACTACAATACTATGTGGTATATTATTATTCAGCCATTAAAAGAAGTCAAGTGCTGATACATGCTACAAAATAGATGAACTTTGAGGACTTTTATGTTGAGTGAAATAAACCAGATACAAAAGGATAAATAATGTCTGATTTCTCTTATATGGAATACTTATAATAAGCAAACACAGACAGAAAGCAAAATAGATGTTACCAGGTGCAGGGGGAGAGGGGAATGGGGAGTTCTTAGTAAAGGAGTATGAATTTTGGTTTAGGATAATGAAAAAAATCTGGAAAATGAGTTACACAGTACCCAATGTCAAATAATTGTCCACTTAAAATGATTAAAATGAATTTAAGTATATTTTACCACAGTTAAAAATAAAGTTTTAGAAAAGGAAAAAAACACATATTTAAAATTGTGAAGGTAACAATCTATAGCCTAAAGCAAAATGATCAGTCTCAAAACTTCACCACATCACCAAAGTATACAAACTTAATAAAGAAATCGAAATTTTCATTCTGTATCTATAAAAATGAATTATTACCATTAGGATTTTCTAAAATGAATGAACTACAAAGAAAAAATGTTATGATATATTGTGCTAATGTATTCTTATATGGCTTCTAAGCCATTACACTTTGAGATTTCTGACATTAAGAACCTTAAACTGACCTGACAAGAATGTCAAGATACTTAAGCCAAAAACAGTGGAGTCCTTACTGATATTTATTTCACAACCATACTCAATCCATCAGCAAATCCTGTCATGAAAACATACAGATCCAACCAAAAGCCCCAGCTTTATCACAGCCCCCTTGGGTGGGGCCACTGCCGACTCAGCTTGACTAGGCAGCAGCTCCCACTTCCTGCTTTCTCTCTGGAGTGATCTTTTAAAGTATAGCTCATTCCCCTATCACACCTCTGTCAAAACATTTCAGCTCACTCAGGGTAAAAACTGATATCTGTTTCCCCTACTATGATACTTAACACGAAGCAGGAATTCAGTAAATTCTTAGTTACCTGATCCTTTTTAAATTAATATTCATAACCTAATTTTTTCGTAAAACAGGCAAAATGGCTTCAAAAAGGACATTTGTTTCCTGAAAATTTATTTAAAAATAAATAGCTTATCGGTATTACTCTTTCACTACTAAAATAAAACAACGAAAACTGCTTAGAAAAACTTTAACTCCTAAAGGACTTTGAAGGTCATCCATCTCTGCTTAGTGATGGAGTGACAAGGATGGCTGAGTGTATCACCACGAGGTTCAGACAGTCACAAGTCTTTGGCTGTCCCGAGCCATCCATCAGAAGCAGGGTCTGCTAACTGGAATGTGGCTAGACAAGAAGGGACACAGCACCAGGAGTGGAGCGGGATCATGAAAACTGTCCAGAGTTAAGTTCCTCTAGAAAACACCCAGGCCTCCCTCTGTCATCCCTCCTCCGTCCACCCAATCGCTATGTCTGGACAACACTGGCACCCCCTGGACGGCTAAGAGGAGTTCCATAGAGTCTGCATTTACACAGGATGCGCCTCAACAGACTGCATTTTCTCTAGTGACAGAGACTGTACTATAAGATACACAGTGCTCTCCAGATTTACCTAAAATGAGTCCAACCATGGAGCTGAGGTACCCAGTGCCACTGCCCAGGTTCAGAAATGAGAGTCCAGGCTGCAGGTCCAAGGCTTCCATCACTTCGGAGTATATGCACGGGGCGGAGAGGTGAATGTTTCCATGCTTCCACGCCAGATCTTTGTAGGCATTTTCTTTAAATTCTTCCAGATAATAATCTGCACGATCAATAGCTCGGAAAGCCTGCTCCACCAGTTCAGTTCGGATGTACTGTGCTTCTTTCAAATTGTCTATTAGTTCATCATTGTCTTCTCCAGCACTGACAGCACCTCCCATTTTCAAGATCACACTTACGCAGCACTGCAATAATAGGAGAGCTGTTTACATTGAAGATAAGGATAATAAAAGTTCTAAAATCTGAAACTCTGGATTCTGAAAATAATAGAATATCTTTTGTCATTACCCACCCAAGCCCCTAGGGAATGCCAGATTTCACCCCCCAAACAAAACAAGACAAAAAACAAAAACATTTCCAGTTAAATTGGAAATGCAGGTAAACAACAAATACCAAAAAATTATGTTACTTGAAATTCAAATTTAACTGATGTGCTATATTTAAAAATACCCACTTACATCAAGGGATCCATTCACTCTGTTGATTTGGATAGTTCTAATATTCAAAGTTTAGGCACAAACAACATAAACAAAACTTTCTAACACATTGTGACAAATATTTTAACAAATAAAGCTAATTCAAGGCTAAATCTCAAGCTGCTACTAGACTTCCTATTTCCCCTCTTGAAGTGCATGCTATGCAACCTTTCCAGCTCGTTAAAAATGAAAAATTTCTTACCTTCTTCCCAACTGCCCTCTAGAAGAAAAAGTACAGCACTTATTCCCCTCTAAGCTCAACTACTAAAATACAATATACCTTCATACAATTCACAGGGAAAATGTGTTTTAGGTCTTAGCTCTCCTAAAAACATAAAAATGTCCTTTCCAATATTACACTTAAAAAATGTAACTTTCCCAAAGAAATTACTTGACATAAATTTGTAATGTTTACAACAGATCTGATTAATGGGTGGAAAAACCACCAGACTTCACAAAGACTGACACATTTTCTGAGTTACATATGATGATGATTTTATGATTACAAAGTTTATACTTGCTTTCCCCTCACAATCCTCTAGGTTTACAACAGCAGACTGAGAATCATAAATACTGGGGGAGGGAGGATGTCACACACACACACAACTGGCAACTATGGTGGCAGAGGTTGCTTCAGGATGGAAATCAAACCACCACACAGAGGAACCTTCAGCTTTTTACTTACAACAGGAAAACAAAATGTTTGAAGGGTGTGGCTTAATATGAAGTCTCTTTCACTACACGGTTGGAATGCTAGTAAAGTCAACCCTCATAAACAAGAAGTTAGGCCTGAATGCTACTTTTCAAATCCCCATGATGGTCCAATTATTACTATTTCACCCTCTTTTTAACTTTTTCAGAAGCCTTATTAGAGTATAGCTGTGCCCTGTGACCTGGATAGAACAAGAAGCTCAAATGAGGTCAAGCTTAATCTTGGGTAAGCCACTAAGTCCTGATACATTCCTGATGTTAGAGTCACCTTACATTTAGGTCACTGGTTATACATGAAGCAATGGGTTTGGATGTTCAAGGTTCTATTTAGGAAAAGACCTAACACATCACATATCCTAATCACATGTACATGTCCCTCCTGGCCCACCTCTTTGTCCAGAAGCCTTTAAGAGTATGCCACTCTGTCTTTCTCTTATCTTAAAAAGGTAACTAACTGTATGTTGGGCTTGCATTGCCTCCTACTAAGTACCCAGCACTTACTTTGAATTTTTTCTCACTATGAAAGCTTATCAAAGGCCAGCTTTCAGTAAAAATAGCTACCATCTTTTTACAAGTACTTCCTACCAGTCAGGACCACATTTAGGCTGTAGAACCTAATGAGGCAAATTGGGGCCGCGAGGTTAATTTGCTCACAATCACACAGCCAGCAGGAGGGCATTAGAATTCAAACTGAGAACTGTCTGCCCAAAGGCCAGTGTTCTTTACATCACACCAAAATGTAGCTTTAAAAATTTTTCAAGTGAGCAAAATTCTTGACCACAAAACTTTTGGTCATCTTTGTTTATTCCAAAATGAAGACTAAATGCTATGGAGTAAGCCTATCCTTCCCACTGTTAGGATGCACGTGAGCATCCGTAGGGCCTGATATTATTTTTAGCTTTGCCTGACAGATAATACTCCCTCACCCTGGAAACAAGCCCTGCTGACAACCGACCACTGACGTCACCAAAAAAAAAAAAAAAGCACAACAACAGACTAAAGATTTCCTTGCCAAACTAAGTTCTATCACCTTCACCTACATTCTACAACCCAGTTGAATCCTATTTTTCAAAGCAAGTGACTCATTTTTAGGATGCTGCATTTGATTTTTAAAGATACGTTACACTTTGCAATCCTTTAAACAATTCACCGCTCTGTATTAACTGGCCATACCCCAATAGCTCTTTCCAAAAACAGCCTGCAACGGCACAGCCAGCAGCAGCATGCTGGGAAGGCCTCGGGATTCATTCCACATCCTGAGGCTGTGATTCTGAGTGCCACACAATCATGAAGCAAGTTCAGGGCCCACGATTCCAGACCACACACGGAGGAGCAGGCTCCAGCAGGGGAGTCCAGGCAGTCTCTGCCCACGGTGAGATGAATGGGGGAGGGACTGAAAACGACCGCTCTGGCAGACAGAATGATGGAAGAAACTCAGACTATTCATCTTGAGAACCAGACGTCTTACAGAATGCACACTAATTTCTTTTTTTTCAAATACTTGAAAGCCTGCAATCTGTACATTAGCCTTGCTATTCTCCACCCTGACAAAAGAAGGGCCGAAGAAATACACCTTAGATGATTACTACTGAATTCAAAGAAACACCTTCTAACAGCCACGATCGCAAACGCCTCAGGCAATGGCAGGGGCCCTGCACCCACGTCCAGGGCCCTGTGTCCCCCAAACAGTTTCGACTTAAAAGTTGTTTAGGGCTCCCTGACGTCACGCCTTCTTGGATGGCATTCTACTATACATCCAGAGTGGAGCTGCTTACTTTGAGAAGAAAAAGAGAACAGACTTAGATACATGAATAGGGGGTGGAGATGGTATTTAGATGGCTTTTTTTCAGGTGCAACTCCAGAAAACATGAACCTGGGAGGCACATTCCCCCTCACAAAACACCAACGCCAAGATCAGGGAGTTTCTCCTTCCCCAACTGAGCTCCTCCTGCTTTGCTCCCAACAGCGCCAGCTACTTTTCTTTTTTAAGAAAAAAAAAAGATTTCTGTCATCTTCCGAAAAAGTCCGAGGTAGAATTTAAGTTTCGATTTTAGTGGGTCGAGACAAGCTCTACGTTTGGAGAGTAGGTGGGTTCGGGAGTGGGTAACCGGAATCTGCGGGAAACCCCAGACAGAAAACAAGCCCCGGGAGGTAAGGGAGAAGACGCCCCCAAGGTCCGGAACCCGGGGAGGGGTCGGGGAGAGAGGGAACGCGAGGCTCCAGAGAGAGGCGGGGATGTCTAAGTGCCCAAGAGAGGGACTGGGAAAGGGAGAAAGGGAAGTATGGGAACTAGGCGGGGAGCGAGGAAAGAGAAAGGGAAGCGGAAACTGGGGAGGGGAGAGAGAGCAGGGGAGGGGGTAGCTGGAGAGGAAAGAGAGCAAGGAGAGGGGAAGCTGGAGAGGGGAGGGGGAGAGCAAGGGAGGAGAGGGGGGAAAGCAGGGGAGGAGAGGGGGGAGAGCAGGGGAGGGAGAGAGCAGGGGAGGGGGGAGAGCAGGGCAGGGGGGAGAGCAGGGGAGGGGGGAGAGCAGGGGAGGGGGAGAGCAGGGGAGGGGGGAGAGCAGGGGAGGGAAGGGGAGGGGGGAGACTAAGGGAGGGGCGAGAACAGGAGAGGGTGCCCGGTGGAGCAGGAGGAACCGAGACACCGCAAGCCCGGCCCGAGGCTGGCCCCAGGCGGGCGGCGGCTCTACCTCCGGGCTCCCGGCAAGCGGGATCGGGCCGCCGGGGCCGCGACCTGGAGATCCTGGGGTGCGTCCTCCCTTGCCCGCTCGTCCGCCAGACAGCAGTCAGCGCCCGACCCGCCGCGGTAAACACCCGCCGCCGCCGCTGCGCCTGCGCGCGCAACTGCCCGACTGCGCCTGCGTCCCGGGCTCGACCCTCACAGGGCAACGGCGCCACCTAGTGGTCCCCGGCAGGGCGACGAGCGACCCAGGAGCACCCCTCCATAGGCCCGTCCCTTGGTGTAGTTACTGAGAAACACTCTGGAGCCCCGCACTGAGCCGGGCTCGGAGGACCCCACTGTGAACGCCGGAGAGACGCTGAGTGAGGGCGGCTGACTGCTAACAAACGAGGGTGAAATGAAAGAAGGCGTGGGTGGCCAGGGCGGTGCTGACCGCGAAGGGTAGTGATTGACCGCAGCTGGCGGGGCGTTGCTCTGGTTAGGTGGGCCGGGAAGGGTCTTTTGCGCTAAGATCTGGAGGACGACGGGGACCCAGCCATGCCAAGACGAGGGTCACACAGCTGCAGCCAGTCCCGTGAGCACAGGTGGGCAAGGAGGGAGGGGGTCTCGGCCTATGATTCTGACCAGGTGGGAGCCCAGAGCGGCCTCATTTGCACCTGCCACTCCTGCGCCAGGCCAGTCCCTTTGCCCCTTTTCTGGGCCTCTGCAGAGAATAGCACAGTTGGACGGACCATGTCTAGGCTTACTCTTGCAGCCAGATGAACCAATGCATCTCCATACCGCGCAAGTGGTTTGTACCCGTCTGTAGTCTACAGCCAGAGAATCTCAAAAGACGTGGAGACCCAGCACGGAGGGCACAGTAGATTCTCAAGCATTGACGGTTATTGTTACAAGTTTGGGGACCTGTAGGAGTGGAGTTTGAGCTAGGTGAAGGCGCACACTCACAGAGTTCCCTTGGGTTCTATAAGACAAAGAGAATTTTTTTTTTTTTTTTTTTTTTTGCTACTGTGAAAGGAATAATATGCAGGGGTGAACTCCCCTCACTCCCACAGAAGGAAAGGGGGAAGAAGCTGAGATGCTTTGGCAATAGCAAAAATACCTCCAGGACAGCATGCTGAGTAGGTAGCGGGTGTGTGAGAAAAACACAGTGTGATTTCTCCAGGCCTGGAGGATCCAGGTGTGTGTGTTTGCACGTTTGTCCACGCAGAAGGTGCTAGGTAAGAAGGTGTTCTAGTTTACTAGCTGCCAGAATGCAACAACACCAGAGACGGATTGGCTTTCAATAAAAGGGGCTTTATTAAGTATAGGTCTTCAGAGGAAAGGCAGCTAACTATCAACTGAAGTTCTTTCTTATGTGGGAAAGCACATGGCAATCTCTGCTGGCCTTCTCTCCAGGCCTCTGGGTTCCAACAACTTTCCCCCAGATGATTCCTTTCTGCATCGCCAAAGGCCTGGGCTGAGCTATGAGTGCTGAGATGAGGTTAACTGAGCTTCTTAGGCTATGCTACCCTGAGCACTCACATTTAAGCACCAGCCAATTAAATCAAACATCATTCATTGCAGCAGGCACACCTCCTAGCCGACCCCAGGTGTAATCAGCAACAGATGAGTTTCACGTACCATTGGCTCATTTCCACAGCAATAGAACTAGGCACCTTCACCTAGCCAAGTTGACACCTGAACCTAACTACCACAGAGGGTGTCCACTTCAAGCATTCTCAAGGTGAGTCAGGAAGGTGAGGCTGAAGCCGACCATCTTAAGTAAACTTTGGAGGGAACCACATCCCTGATAGTGGAACCTGGTCTCAGAGGCAGGGAAGTTGCATTGGATGACCTCAGGCTGCAGAGGTGTGCCTGGCAGGCCCGTGCCGCTGGAAGGAGCTGTGAGAGCTCTGAAATAACATCACGGACCCCTTAGCCCTGTCTGTTGGGTCAGGGTTGTTCTGGTGCTGATTTCATGGCTCAACACTGCAGGGCAGGGATGCCCTCGCTGCCATAGTCTGAGGCAGTTTCAGGTTTCAGGAGCCCTGGAGCCTTCCTTGACCCTCTCCCCTTCAGGGGCACATCCCTCCACATACCCTGCCCCTGTCCCCATCACCTCTCACCAGGACAATGCAAGAGTCTCTTAACTGGCTTCTCAGGCACCCCCACCTTGAGCCTTCCCCTGGACTTGGCCCATGGTGTGGTCAGTCTAATCCTTCCTTCAGCTTTTCACCTAATAGTTTTAGCAGCCATTAAAAATCATTGCCTAGATCCATTATTTCATTTGAGTATAAAATTTCCTTCACCATTTATTAATTGTAATTTCTCAATAAGGAAACCCTTTCATCAACTATATGATTGCCCTGAATGACAATTTATATGGGAAGACAGAATTGATACTTGATTCTTTCCCTCTAGTTACCAGGTTTTAGAATATTGAGTGGTACCCAGAAACCTTCAGAGGTAGCCAAACTAAAATTTCCCAGTAGCATTATGAGCTCAGTAATATTTCTTATGTGTTTCATTCCACTGCCGTCATTTCCTTTTGTTGCTCACATTGTTCCATCTGTAGCCAATGAGAACCCTCCAAGATTTCCCTGAGCCCTTTCACACAACCCCAGGAGTCTCTCAGGCTCCTCTTGCTTCATGGAATAGGATGTCTTAGGCTCATCTTGCTCTAGCCTGGACTCAAGCCATTTTCTGAGGGTCCCTCATTCCCTTTGGTGGGATAATGGTTCTTAGTGACCGCTATTTGAGCAGTAAGATGGGCCCTCTTACTAGGTTACCCATTGCTTCTAGGCCTTGTCAGTGAACAGAACTAGTGGATGCTGGTTTGTTTATTTTAAAGAGAAAACATCTGCGTTCATAGAGATATTTTTCATCCAAATGTAAGAATAGAGGATTTAACCTAACTTACTTGATTTTATATTTGTATCTTTTTTGTCTTACACAGAAAAATTTACCTCCTAATTGCCTTAATATAATTACTTATTTGCTTTAGTCACATTTATACATATTTATAGTCAGATTAACAATATCATCATTATTACTGAAACCTGATTTCTGATAACAATTTAAAAGCTATTTGCAGTTCTTTTTTTCCTAAGGACATGTCAGACTAGGGAAATACAACAAAATTACTGTGAGTTAGTGCTACTAGAAGGAATTCTCTGTATTCATAAGCCACCAATTTGATATACACTTAGGTTCATTTGTTTCATTTTTTTTTTTAGGGAATGATTTTTAATGGCTGCTAAAACTATAAAAAACTATTAGGTGAAAAGCTGAAGGACTTTGGAAACAGGAAAATGTTTTATATAATTTAAAAATGAAATTAAATTAAAATGAAAAAGGCAACCCCACCGAACTATAAAATAAACTTCATTCAGAGAAGTCTAGTCCCCATTCCTGATCTCCTTCTTACAGGTAACCATTTTCATTAGATTTTTCTTTTTTCTTTTATTTAAAATTACATAAAATGAACTTCCTTTTCTTGCTAAGACTGACAAAGAAAAACAGAAACAAGATGCAAATAAATAAAATGAAAAATGAGAGGGGTCGTGGGCATTACTATTGACCCCACAGAAATAAAAAAGATCATAAGAGGATACTATGGACAACTTTATGCCAACAAATTAGACAATTAGGTTAAATGGACAATTTCCTACGACACACACGAACAACCTACACTGACTCGAGAAGAAAGGGAAGATTTTAACAAACCAATCACAAGTAAAGAGATTGATTTTTGATTCATCATCAAAAACCTCCCAACAAAGAAAAGCCCAGACCAGATGGCTTCACAGGTGAATCGTACCAATCATTGAAGAAGAATGAATACCAATCCTGCTGAAACTTTTCCCAAAAAGTTGAAGGAGGGAACACTACCTAATTTATTCTATGAAGCTGACACCGCTCTAATGCCAAAGCCAGAGAAAGATGCTACAAGAAAAGAAAATTACAGACCAATCTCTGTAATGAATATAGATGCAAAAATCCTGAACAAAATACTTGGATATCAAATTCACAGCCCATTAAAAGAATTATACACCATGATCAAGAGGGTTTTTATCCCAGGTACAAAAGGGTGGTTCAACAGAAGAAAATCAATTAATGCAATGCATCACATTAACAAAGGGGGAAAATCACATGATCTTCTTGATTGATGCAGAAAAGGCATTTGACAAAATCCAGCATCTTGATAAAAACACTTGGAAAGATAGGATAAGGACTTTGTCACTTTTATAAAATCTCATGTTTACAGATAGCTCCGGTTGGTTCTGTTTCCCTGGAGAAGCTTGGTACCAAGAGTGGGGTGATTCTTGAGAAACAATATCTTAAAAATGTTTTGTTTTGTTTTTGTATTTGGCTTTCTACCCTGATTAAAATCAAAGGTACTAATGACTCTGTTTCCAATAATCAAGATGCACTGATATTCCATGGTGTGAGTTGGCAATAGAGATACGCAAAATATCACCATTTGATTCTGCTAGCTGTACGCTTATACAAGGCAAAGCTCTGAGTGACAGTGTTTTGACACCTTAACAGAGTTTTGTGGAGTCAAGAGCTATAATGACATTGGCTGATTGTTCTTAGATAGGCTGGATAAAGTTATGAGAGAAAGGGATGAGCTGAAGGCTTCAAATTTGCAATTTAAATGCTTTATGAAAGATGTAAAGGTTTCTATGAGTGCCCTGAAAGAAAAATCTTACTTCCTGTGGTCGCAGACCTGAGATCACTGAAAACCAGACCATGGTTTCATTGTGCGATTAGTAGATTTACAATATAAACTAAATTCTCAACCTTGCAGGATGTTTGCTGTTAAAGTAAGGACTTTGGAAAAGAATGGGATCCTGAAAATTGGGATGAGGACCTATGGATTGGTGATGATGGCAGTGGTGACACTGGAATCCTGGATTCTGCTGAGTCTTTGCTAGATAGACCTGTAATGCTCTGTCCTGAGTAAACAGCCGTCCATGAGGAGACAGCTGTGTGACCTCCAGCCTGCCCTATGGAAAGAGCTTCCCGACCTCCAGCCAGCTTTGAGGAAACAGCTTCCCGGCCTCCAGTTTCCTGAGAGGAGCCTGCCATCCAACCTCCACCTAATGAGATTAACCCTTCACTGCCTGCTTACCCTGTAACCACTTCTCCTGGGGAATCAGCCCTCACTCCCCTGTGTGGAGTGTTTCACCAGATGAAACTGCAAGGAATAACCTGAGGTAATTGGCTTAAAGCACACTTCTAATTCTTTTCCTATGAGGAGGTATACTATACTCCAAAAGAACTACATGAGTTTTCTAATTTATATAAACAGAAATCTGGGGAATATGTGTGGGAATGCATATTAAGGGTTTGGGATAATGTAGAAGAATATAAAGTTGGATCAGGCTGAATTTATTGATATGGGTCCACTAAGCAGAGATTCTGCATTCAGTGTTATAGCTCCAGGGGTTAGAAAGGGCATTAACAGTTAGTTTGGGTGGTTGGCTGAAACAGGGATCAAAAGGTGGCCAACATTATCTGAAGTTGAAATGCCAAAACTGCCATTTAATGTATAATGTAGATGAGGGGATCTGAAGGCTTAATTAGAGTGGATTTATCATGGGAGACCTGCTCACATACTCCAGTTATGTCTAGAGGACATACATCCTTTACCAGATTGGGAAGCTGTGAGAAATAAATTTGTGACACTAAGCTCCATCATTCCTGAAGAGCTCTATAATCACCTTTCTCTGTAGGTCAGATATCATTGTGGGAACTGCTGTCACTGAGCTGGAATCCTTGAACACAATGGAGATGATGGGATCCCAAGTTGGGAGAAGCCATGTGATAGCAGTTAATTGCCAAAAATGAGGTGGGTATGGCTTCCAAAATGGACAGCAGACTCAAAGCAGTAGTCAAAATAATCTGACTCACAGAGACATTTGGCATTGGTTAGTAGATCATCGGGTACCTAGAAGTAAAATAGATGGGCAGTCTTCTAAATTCTTGTTTGAGTTATATAAGTAGAGGAGTTCTAGGTCAAGGGAACAAAAGTCCAACTTGAATTACAAAAACAGAGTCGTGGCTCCTTAATTAATTCCCATACTTGAGATAGTTCATAGACCCAGAGCCCCTTGAATGAGACCCTTCCCCCTTGGGGAAGCACCCTGTCATGCTGCCACAAATTTATACTCTTAAACTTTCTCCTAGCCTTCCCTAAGGAGACCTATGGTCTTTTACCAGGGTAACTGTACATTACGGAAAAATAAATCAGATATTTGAAGAATTATTAGACACTGGCTCAGAAGTGAGATTAATTCCAGGAGGACAAAAACATCACTCTCGTCCACCAGTCAGGATAGGTACTCATGGAGGTCAGGTGATTGATGGAGTTTTAGCTTAGGTCCATCTCATGGTGGGTCCAGTGGGTTCCCAGTTCCATCCTGTGGTTATTTCCCTAGTTCCAGAATGTACAATTGGAATTGACATAATCAGCAACTGGAAGAATACCCTCCCCCCATTGGTTCCCTGGTTTGTGGAGTGAGGGCTATTAAGGTAGAAAAGGCAAAATGGAAGCCTCTAGCACTACCCCTACCTAGCAAAATAGTAAATCATAAGCAATACTGGGTTCCTGGAGGGGTTGCAGAGATTAGTGCCAGTCTTAAGAATTTGAAGGATGAATGGATGGTGATTCCCACCACATCCCCATTCAACTCTCCGTTTTGGTCTGTGCAGAAAACAGATGGGCCTTGGAGAATGACAGTGGATTATCATAAACTTAACCAGGTGGTGACTCCAGTTGCAGCTGCTGTTCTACATGTGGTATCATTGCTTGAACAAATCAATACATCCCCTTGTGCCTGGTATACAGCTATTGATATGCAAATGCTTTTTTCTCAATAGCTGTTAGTAAAGACTACCAAAAAGTTTGCTTTTAGCTGGTAAGGCCAGCAATATACCTTCACTGTCCTACCTTATGGGTATATCAACTCTCCAGCCCCATTCCATAATCTTGTCTGCAGGGACCTCTCACAAGACATTACACTAGTCCATTATATTGAAGATATCATGTTGATTGGACCTAGTGAGTAAGAAGCAGCAACTATTCTAGACTTATTGGCATTTCCCTGTCAGGGGATGGGAGATAAATGTAACAAAAATGCAGGGGCCTTCCACCTCAGTGAAATTTCTAGGTATCCAGTGGTGTGGGGCATGTCAAGATATCCCTTCTAATGTGAAGGCTATGCCGTATGCATATGCATAAGCCTCTCCTATGACCAAAAAAAGAGGCACAACGCCTAGTTGGCCTCTTTGGATTTTGGAGGCAACATATTCCCCATTTGGGTGTGCTACTCTGGCCCATTTACCAAGTGAACAGAAAAGTTTTGAGTAGGAGCCAGAACAAGAGGAGGCCCTGCAACAGGTCCAGGCTGCTGTGCAAGCTGCTCTGCCACTTGAGCCATATGATATAGTAAATTCAGTGGTGCTGGAAGCGTCAGTGGCAAATAGAAATGCTGTCAGGCCCCTATAGGAGAATCACAATGCAGACCCTTAAGATTTGGGAGTAAAGCCTTATCATCCTATGCAGATAACTACTCTCCTTTTGAGAAACAGTGTTTAGCTTGATACTGGGCCATAGTAGAGACTAAAGGCTTAACCATGGGTCACCAAGTTACCATGAGACCTGAGTTGCCTATCATGAGCTGGGTGTTGTCTGACCCACAAAATCATAAAGTTGAGTGTGTGCAGCAAGCAACACTCCATCATAAAATGGCAATTAGTAAAATTGTATGAACATCTTTCATTAGTTGTTCCAAAGTCCATGTCTCTTCCAGTTTTTTAATTTGGTCATTAGACTGGGCTATATCTGTCTGCATCTTCATATGCTTAGTGATCTTCTGTTGTCTTCATGGCATGTAAATATCTTGACAGGGTTACTCTGGATGTTGATTTCTTTCAGTAGTCTAAAGTTTTGCAGGATAGGTGTGGAGCAGGATGCAGGGCATGGGGAGGGGTACAACAGTGCAGTGATGGGTTGCAGTGCAGTTATATGCACAGTCCAGGACTCTACACTGGTGCCTGTGAACGTGGGGTGCAGGTCACAGTGTTGTGATCATGTGTTGTGGGGGCCATGGGGATGAGGTGTAGCTCAGGCAGGCCTTGGAGCACAGGAGCAGGGTGCGGCATGGGGGACACAGAGATAGGGTGTGGTGGGAGGCAGATGGGGGGGCTGAAAGATGCATGGGGGCTGGTGTGTGGGCAGGGTGCAGGTGGGCATGTGAACTGTGTGGGTCATCGATTTCAGGGTGTGTGTGGGGGGGGAGTGATCATTACCCAAGAACTTTTTTTTATTCTGAAGAGACTTAGTGCATTTCCAGTTGTATGTAGGAAAGTTAAGTATTGTTAGGTGACAAATATGTTTATTATTGTGTTCTACTTAGAGATTAAGTATGGTTTAAGGCGATGTGTAAAGCTGCCAAGTTGGCAAGGGGTGGACTGTTATGGTTGGGTTCATGTGTCACCTGGCCAGGTGATGGTGCCCAATTGGTCTGTTTCTGTAAGGAAATTTCATGTCTGGTTGATAAACCAGAAGGCTGGTTTATTAAATCATCAACACATTGATTGCATCCATGGCTGATTACATCTGCAGTTGGCCAAGGGGAATGCTCTGCAATTAGCAATTATTAATCTAATTTGCTGAAGGCTTTAAAGGAGAAATCAGAAGAGAGAATCTCTCCACTTCATCCAGCCATCCTCTCCTGGAGGATTCATTGAAGACCTTCATTGGAGCTGTCAGCTTATGATCTGTCCAATGGAATTTGGACATGTGCATCCCCATAGCTGCATGAGACATTTTTATAAAATCTCATGTTTACAGATATCTCCTGTTGGTTCTCTTTCCCTAGAGAACCCTGACTAATACAGCAGTAATATTTTAATATTCTTGCATAAGTTGGATCAAAGGTACAACACCATTGCTGTGTGTCAACAATAGGTGCTCCCAAATACAATAAATGGGAATTTTTTTTTTTACTCTTAGAAAAGTGTCACATGTCACATAAACAACCAAATTTACCTGGCAGTTACTTTGTTTTACTCTAATGTTTCTCTGAAAGTACATACAGTCAGCTACAGGTCAAAGCTTCATCGTCAGCAAAAAAACACAAACTTTACATAAGAAGCAAGGTGAGTATGTAAATTATGCTCTGTCAGTTAACATATCCCTGGTAAGAGTGCAAACATGACACAGGGTCAGGTGTCTCCATTGACAGGGCCTTTTTGGACGTCTTCAAATGGACTTAATACAGCCACATACTTCTATGGGATATAACTGTGTCCTTGTTGTCAAAGGCAATGTTTTGGAAACTTACTTCTGTAATAGTGCACCTAAGTCTAGTTATAATTAAGGCCTAAGATTCACCCCCCTGCAAATGTCCTTGTTGATCAAGTATGACCCTTCTCTAAGCCAAACTCTGCAAGTAAACTTACTACCTTCCACCTACCTGGGACTTAACTCCCTGATGCCAGTGGATTATTACGAAGCACTAGTGTTGCATTCAGAGAAAGACCTGAATCAAAAGGGGAAAGATTCAATAAAATAGAGTTTCTATGGTTAAGAGATTTCAAATAGAGTCAGGGGGTCATTCTGGAGGTTAGTCTTACACAGTCTCAGCCAGATTTCACAAACTGCCTTAGTAGGCAGAACTTCAAACAGAAGTTTCTGGGGCCCTAGGGAGGCCCAGACCAAAGGCCAACCATGTGGCTGCATGGAATCAGCAGACTCTTGGAAACTAAAAAGCTATTTTACATTGTTGGTGGGTGTGCTGGTTTGAAAGGATGGATGGACCCTAGAAAAGCCATGTTTTAATCAAAATCCCATTTGGTAATGGCAGAATAATCCCTATTCAATACTGTATGTTTGAAATTCTAACCAGATAATCACCCTGGATGATGTGATTTAGTCATGAGTGGTTGTTAAACTGGGTTAGGTGATGACATGTCTCCACCTACTTGGGTGAGTATTGATAAATTTCTGGAGTCCTATAAAAGAGGAAACATTTTGGAGAATGAAGGAGATTCAGAGAGAGCAGAGAAGAAAGACATAGCCATGAGAAGCAGAAAGCCCACAAGCCAGTGACCTTTGGAGATGAAGAAGGAAAATGCCTCCTGGGGAGTGTCATGAAACAGGAAGCCAGGAGAGAAAGTAGCAGATGTGCCGTGCTCACCATATGCCCTTCCAGCCAAGAGAGAAACTGTGACTGTGTTCACCATGTGCCTTTCCAGATGAGAGAGAAACCCTGAATATCATTGGCCTTCTTGAACCAAGGTATCTTTCCTTGGATGCCTTTGATTGGACATTTCTATAAACTTGTTTTAATTGGGACAATTTCTCGGCCTTAGAACTGTAAACTAGCAACTTATTAAATTCCCCTTTTTAAAAGCCATTCTGATTCTGGTATATTGCATTCCGGCAGCTAGCAAACTATAACAGTGGGTATGTAAAATGGGTGCAGCTACAGTGGAACATGGTTTGGCAGCTCCCCAAGAAGTTAAACATATAATTTCTGTATGTCCTAGCAATCTACTACTTGGTATACCCTGTAATGGTGTTTTGGTTCACCAAAGCTGCTGGAATGCAATATGCCAGAAAAGGGTTAACTTTTATAGTGGGGGTTTACTACCTTAAATTTGCAGTTCTACGTTGTCTGGTTTATTAGCATAAAGTTGTTCATAGTATCCTCTCATTACCTCCTTCATTTCTGTGGGGTCAGTGGTTATGTCTCCTCTTCCATTTCTGATTTTACTGATTTACATCCTCTCTTCTTCTTTTTGTCAACCTCACTAAGGGTCCATCAATCTTACTGATTTTCTCATAGAGCCAACTTCAGGTTTTGTTGATTTTCTCAGTTGTTTTCATGTTCTCAGTTTCATTTATTTCTGCTGTAATCTTTGTTATTTCTTTCCTTTTGCTTTCTTTGGGGTTAGTTTGCTGTTCTTTCTCTAGTTCTTCCAAGTGGACAGTTAATTCCTCAATTTTTGCTCTTTCTTCTTTTTTGATATAGACATTTAGGACAATAAATTTCCCTCTCAGCACTGCCTTTGCTGCATCCCACAAGTTCTGATGTGTTGTGTTTTCACTGTCATTTTCCTCAAGATATTTGCTGATTTCTCTTGTAATTTCTTCCTTGACCCAATGGTTGTTTAAGAGTGTGTTGTTGAGCCTCCATATATTTCTGGACCTCTGCCTATTATTTTGATTTCCAATTTCATCCCTTTATGATCTGAGAAAGTGTTTTGCATGATTTCAATCTTTTAAAATTTATCGAGGCTTGTTTTGTGACCCAGCATATGGTCTATCCTTGAGAATGATCCATGAGCACTTGAGAAAAAGGTGTATCCTGCTGTTGTGGGGTGTAATGTTCTATAAATGTCTGTTAAGTCTAGTTCATTTATTGTATTATTCAAATTCTCTGTATTATTCAAACATCTCTGTCTAGATGTTCTGTCCATTGATGAGAGTGTGGAATTGAAGTCTCCAACTAGTATGGTAGATATGTCTATTTCTCTTTTCAGCGTTTGCCTCATATATTTTGGAGCACTCTGGCTTGATGCATAAATATCTATGATGCATCTTCTTGTGGAATTGTTCCTTTTATTAATACATAGTGTCCTTCTTTTCCTCTTTTAATTGTTTTACATTTGAGTCTAATTTGTTGGATATTAGTATAGCTACTCCTGCTCTTTTCTGATTGTTGTTTGCATGAAATATCTTTTCCCAACCTTTCACTTTCAACCTACGTTTATCCTTGGGTCTAAGATGCGTCTCCTGTAGACGGCATATAGATGGGTCCTGTTTTTTAATCCATTCTGCCAGTCTATGTCTTTTGATTGGGGAATTTAATCCATTAACATGTAGTGTTATTATTGTAAGGGCAGTGCTTTCTTCTACCATTTTGCCTTTTGGACTTTATACGTCATATCTAATTTTTCTTCTTTTTACCTGTACTGATGATCTTCATTTCTACACTCTTCTCCACACCTCTCTCTCCTGTCTTTTCCTATCTGTCTCTAGTGCTCCCTTTAGTATTTCTTGGTCACAAATTCTCTCAGTGATTTTTTTTTGTCTGAAAATGTTTTAATTTCCCCCTCATTCTCCCCCCTCAAACCCCCTCATTTTTGAAGGACAATTTTGCTGGATATAGAATTCTTGGCTGGCAGTTTTTCTCTTTTAGTATCTTAAATATATCATACCACTGTCTTCTCACTTCCATGTTTCTGATGAGAAATCTAATCATAGTCTTATTGGGATCCCTTTGTATGTGATGGATTGCTTTTCTCTTACTGCTTTCAAAATTCTCTCTTTCTCTTTGACATCTGACATTCTGATTAGTAAGTGTTTTGGAATACATCTATTTGGATCTATTCTGTTTGGGGTATGCTGCACTTCTTGGATCTGTAATTTTAATCTTTCATAAGATTTGGGAAATTTTCAGTGATAATTTCCTCCATTAGTTTTTCTCCTCCTTTTCCCTTCTCTTTTCTTTCTGGGACACCCACAACATGTATATTCTGTACTTCATGTTGTCATTCAATTCCCTGAGTCCCTGCTCATATTTTTCCATTCTTTTCCCTATGTATTTTCCTTTGCTTGTTGGATCCTATCTTCTGCCTCTTGAAGTCTAACATTGTATGTTTACACTGCTTTTGTTTTTTTTTTTACCTCTTCTGTGCCTTTAATTCCCATAAATTCTGTGATTTGTTTTTTCAGTCTTCTGATATCTTCTTTTTGTTCATCCCTTGCCTTCCTTATATCCTCCCTCAATTTGATTTTTTGAGGTTTTTCATGTCTGTTCGAACATTCTGAATTAATTGTTTCAACTCCTGTATCTCATTTGAATTGTTGGTTTGTTTGTTTGACTGGGTCACATCTTCAATTTTTCTAGTATGATTCATTATTTTTTGCTGGCATCTAAGCACTTAATTTCTGTAATTAGTTTATTCTGGAGATTTTTTTCACTTTTTTTTACCTAGAATTTTCTTGCTAATGACTTTGTTGTCTATCTGTTCTTTGACATTCATTTCAACTTATTCTAGACCTCTAGCTTATGTTTTGTTTAACAGATCAGAATTTTTCAGTGCCTGTTTTCTTGTTTCTTGCCCTGCCTGCATGGTGCCTTCCTCCCTACCCCCCCACTTAGGAGGGTATTATAGACTCCAGTCAGATTTTCCCAGACCAAGCTGGCTTCTTCTCAGGAGGAAAGAGTCACCTCCATCAGTTTTCTCTGAGGGTGAGACCCAGCAGGTTGAATGACTTTCCTATGAATCCTCTAGACTCTGTGTTTTTCCTATCCTGTCCAGTATGTGGCATTTGTCTGCCTGTGGGTCCCATAAGCATAAGGCGAAGTGGTACCTTTAACTCCATCAGATTCTCCCTGCTGGTGGTCTGGTTGAGACAAAAGAGAGGTTGTAGGCTAGCTTTAATGGCTTCAGTTTTTCAGAACATGGGGGAATTCCTTGCGGGAAGGGTTCCACCTGAGCTGGGCCCCACCCCTCTCCTGGGGAATGCAAAGCCTCCAGATAAACTCTGTACAAACTTAATTCTGCCCTTGCCTGGGGCAGTTTGATTCTGAGAAGCCTTGCAATTGTATGCAAAGAGCAGTCAAGCTGTAGAAACACAGTCACAAAAAAACAAAAGAAAAAGAAAATCCTTTTCAGAGCAGGACTCCCGTTCCTTGGGTTTGCCAATCAAGAGCTTAAATTGGTATTTTGCTCTGTGTATTTCCAGGTCCTATGTGCCCCCTCCTTTCCTTCAGGACCCAAATCCTTTCAAGTATTTTGTGCTGTCCAATTTTTTAAAAACCCTGGTTTTTTTTGTTTTGTTTATTTGTCTTCTTTTTCCATCAGCCCTGCCCCCTTTGCACTGGGGCAAAAACTAGGAACCTCAGCTTTTATTCCAGGTTTAGCTGAGCTGGGGGCCTATTTTTAGTAGTCAGAATTTGTTGTTTAATTCCACATTTGGAGCTTGGTTGCACTCAGCCCCAGCTGCCAGTAAGTCCCTTTCCTTTCCCCTCTGGGAAGTAACCTGTGGGGGTGGGGCACCAGCCGCATGGCTTGGGGGACTCACGGTTCTGGGTGGGTCACAGTCGATCCAGCTTGTCCAGACTGGGGTACCCTGTGTGTCTGGTCACTGACATGGCCCCAGCAGTTGTTCTGTATTGTTCCTGGCTATTTACTAGCTGCTCTGGAGGACAATGTAAATCCCTCACCTCACTAAGCCACCATCTTTGTTCCCTCTACTTTCAAGTATTTTTACCTATGTCTTAAGTGAGCTTTCATAGGTGCTGTCTTTCAAGGAATTTGTCTACTTTATCTAAATTGTCAAATTTATTGGCATAAAATTGTTCATAATATTCTCTTATTATTCCTTTTTTTATAGGTGTAGAATCTGCAATGATGTCTCTTCTCTGATTCCTGTTTTGTATTTGTTTTCTTTTTCTCTTCATCAGTCTTGATAGACATTATCAGTTTTAATGATCTCAGAGAAAAAGTATTTGGTTTCATTGATTTTTCTCCATTGGTTTTCTGGTTTCTATTGCACTGATTTTTGCTCTGGTCTTTCTTATTTCCTTTCTTCTTCTTACTCTGTGTTTAATTTTCTCTTCTTTTTTAAATTTCTTTAAGTGGAACCTGAGGTCAATAATTTGAGACCTTTCTCTTTTTTCTAACAAAGGTCTTTAATGCCATAAATTCTCCCTAAGCAGTGCTTTAACAACATCCCACAAATTCTGATATGTTGTGTTTTCATTTTTATTCAGTGCAAAACACTTTCTAATTTCCCTTTTGATTTCTTTTGACCTACAAATTATTTAGAAGTGTGTTATTTAGTTTCCAAATGTGTATGGCTTTTCAAGAGATCTTTCTTTTATAGATTTCTAATTTAATTCCATTGTTGTCAGAAAATATATGTTGCATGACTGAATCCTTTTTAATTTATTAGCACTTTACAGCCCCAGATATGCTCCATCTTGGCAATGTTTCTGTGTGCACTTGAGAAGAATATGATGTATTCTGCTGTTGTGGGTGAAGAGTTCTAGAAATATCAGTTAGGTCAAGTCAGTTGATAGCGTTGTTCAAATCTTCTATCTTTTTGCTGGTTTTCTGTCTGTTCTCTCAGTTGTTGAGAAGAGGGCATTTATGAGGAAATTTATGAATATAATTGTGGATCTATTTTTCCTACCAGTTCTAACAGTTTTTACTTCATACTTATATTTTCAATTAATTTATTTTTAGTTGTGGTAAAATACACATGCCATAAAAGTAATTTTAATTATATTAAGTGGTCAGTTCTTTGACATTAAGTACATTGATGACACGGTATAACTTTTGCCATGATGAATTTCCAGGCTATTTTCATCATCCCAAATCAAAAGTTTTACTCACTTAGTAATAACTCCCCATTCTTCTCTTCCTCTGCTCTTTGTAATAATTTTCTGCTTTCTGTTCCTATTAATTTGTTTATTACAAGAATTTCAAATAAGATAAAGCATACATTATTTGCCCTTTTGTGTCTGGCTTATTTGACTCAACACGATGTCCTTAAGGTTCATTCATATTGTAGCATGGATCAGCACTTCATTTCTTTTTTTTTTTTTTTTTTTTTTACATGGGCAGGCACCAGGAATCGAACCCAGGTCCTCTGGTATGGCAGGCAAGCATTCTTGCCTGCTGAGCCACCGTGGCCTGCCCAGCACTTCATTTCTTATGGCTAAATAATATCCCACTTGTACAGGTAGACCACAAATTATCCACTCATCTGTTGGTGGACACTTGTGTTGGTGCCACCTTTATGTTTTTAAGAACGTACTTTTCTGGGGTCCATAAAACCTCCAAACCATCTGTGCTGGTTTTGAGCTGCTCTGTATTCTGAGAAAGGACATGTTCTTTTAATCTACTCCTATGGTTGCAGACCTGTTGTGGGTGGGACTCTTTGGTTAGGCTATTTCAACTGAGATGTGACCCACCCCATTCAAGGTGGATCTTAATCCTTTCACTAGAATCCTTTATGAGAGGAAAAAAGGACAGAAAAGGCTGAGAGAGAAGTACCCAGAGAAGTTTAGAGCAAAAAAACACCCAGAGGAGCTGGGAAAGCCACAGAAGCAAGATGCTAAAAGCAATGAAACCCAAGAGAGAAGGACCAGCAAATGTTGTCTGTGTGCCTTCCCAGGTCACAGAAGAGTCCCAGATGCCAGAGACTTTTCTTCAGAGAAAGTATCATCCTGCTGATCCTTTAATTTGGACATTTTTATGGCCTTAGAACTGCAAATTTCGAGAAGGAGCCAAGATGGTGGCTGGGTGAGGTGTGGGATTTAGTTCGTCCTCCAGAGCAGCTAGTAAATAGACAGGAACAGTACAGAACAACTGCTGGGGCCATGTGAGTGACCAGACACACAGTGTACACCAGTCTGGACAAGCTGGACTGGCTGTGAGCCCATCTAGAATCATGAGCTCCCATGCGGCGGCAGCTGGTGCCCCTCTCCCACAGGCTGGTTCCCAGAGGGGAAAGGAAAGGGACTTTAACAGCAGCAAAGGGCTGAGCCCAACCAGCTCCAATTTGTTTAATTAACAAAATTCTGACTACTAAGAATAGGCCCCCAGCTCAGCTGAACCTGGAGTAAAAGCTGAGGTTCCTGGTTTTTGCCCCAGTGCAAAGGGGGCAGAGCTGATGGAAAAAGAAAAAAACAAAAACAGAGGGTTTTAAAAATTGGACAGCACAAAATGCTTGAAAGGGTTGGGTCCTGAAGGAAAGGAGGGGGCACATAGAACTTGGAGATACACAGAGCAACATACCGTCTTAAGCTCTTGATTGGCAAACCCAAGGAATGGGAGCCCTGCTCTGAAAAGGATTTTTTTTTCTTTTGTTTTTTTTTGTGGCTGTGTTTCTACAGCTTAACTCCTCTTTGCATACAACTGCAAGGCTTCTCAGAATCCAACTGCCCCAGCAAGAGCAGAATTAATCCTGTCTGAGAGCCTGTCTTGAGACTGTGCCTTTCCCAGGAGAGGGGTGGGGCCCAGCTCAGGTGGAACCCCTCGTTCAAGGAACTCAGACTCCAGGTTCTGATAAACTGAAGCCATTAAAGCTAGCCTACAACCTCTCCTTTGTCTCAATCACACCCCCAGCAGGGAGAGTATGCTGGTTTGAAATGATGTATGTCCCCTAGAGAAGCCATGTTTTAATCAAAATTCCATTTCATAAAGGTAGAATAATCCCTATTCAATACTGTATGTTTGAAACTGTAATCAGATCATCTCCCTGGAGATATGATTTAATCAAGAGTGGTTGTTAAGCTGGATTAGGTGATGACATGTCTCCACCAATTCGGGTGGGTCTTGATAAGTTTCTGGAGTCCTATAAAAGAGGAAACATTTTGGAGAATGAAAGAGATTCAGAGAGAGCAGAGAATGCTGCAGCACCACAAAGCAGAGTCCATGAGCCAGGGACCTTTGGAAATAAAAAAGGAAAACACTTCCTGGGGAGCCTCATGAACTGGAAATCAGGAGAGAAAGCTAGCAGATGAGGCCACGTTTGCATGTGCCCTTCCAGCTGAGAGAGAAGCCCTGACTGTGTTTGCCATGTGCCTTCTCACTTGAGACGAGAAACCCTGAACTTCATCAGCCTTCTTGAACCAAGGTATCTTACCCTGGATAGAAACCCTTGATTGGACATTTCTATAGACTTCTTTTAATTGGGACATTTTCTTGGCTTTAGAACTGTAAATTAACAACTTACTAAATTCCCCTATTTAAAAGCCATTCAGTTTCTGGTATATTGCATTCCAGCAACTAGCAAACTAGAACAGAGAGTCTGCTGAAGTTAAAGGTACCATGTCACCTTATGCTGGTGGGACCTGCAGGCAGACAAGCGCCACATACTGGGCAGGATAGGAAAAACACAGTCTAGAGGAGTTATAGCAAAGTCTTTCAACCTGCTGGGTCTCACCCTCACAGAAAACTGATGCAGGTGACTCTTTCCTCCTGAGAAGAGGCAAACTTGGCCTGGGAAAATCTGACTGAGGTCTATAATACCCAAGTAGACCCTCCTATGTGGTGGGGCGTGGGGGGGGAGGCACCATGCAGGTAGGGCAAGAAACAAGACAGCAAACACTGAAAAATTCTGATCTCTTAACTAAAACGTAAGCTAGAGGTCTAGAATAAGCTGAAATGAATGTCAAAGAACAGATAGACAAAGTCATCCAGCAAGAAAATTCTAGGTAAAAAAAAGTGAAAACAACCTCCAGAATAAACTAATTACAGAAATTAAATGCCTAGATGTCAGCAAAAAATGATGAATCATACTAGGAAAATTGAAGATAAGGCCTAGTTCAACAATTCAAATGAGATACAGGAGTTGAAACAATTAATTCAGAATGTTCGAACAGACATGGAAAACCTCATCAAAAATCAAATTGAGGGAGGATATAGGAAGGCAAGGGATGAACAAAAAGAAGATATCAGAAGTCTGAAAAAACAAATCATAGAACTTATGGGAATTAAAGGCACAGAAGAAAAAAAAACAATGGAAACGTACAATGTTAGATTTCAAGAGGTGGAAGATAGGATTAGTAAACTGGAGGATGGGATATCTGAAATCTGACAAGCAAAGGAAAATACATAGGGAAAAGAATGGAAAAATATGAGCAGGGACTCAGGGAATTGAATGACAACATGAAGTACAGAATATACATGTTGTGGGTGTCCCAGAAAGAAAAGAGAAAGGAAAAGGAGGAGGAAAACTAATGGAGGAAATTATCACTGAAAATTTCCCAAATCTTATGAAAGATTAAAATTACAGATCCAAGAAGTGCAGCATACCCCAAACAGAATAGATCCAAATAGATGTATTCCAAGACACTTACTAATCAGAATGTCAGATGTCAAAGAGAAAGAGAGAATTTTGAAAGCAGTAAGAGAAAAGCAATTCATCACATACAAAGGGATCCCAATAAGACTATGATTAGATTTCTCATCAGAAACATGGAAGTGAGAAGACAGTGGTATGATATATTTAAGATACTAAAAGAGAAAAACTGCCAGCCAAGAATTCTATATCCAGCAAAATTGTCCTTCAAAAATGAGGGGGTTTGAGGGGGGAGAATGAGGGGGAAATTAAAACATTTTCAGACAAAAAAAAATCACTGAGAGAATTTGTGACCAAGAAATACTAAAGGGAGCACTAGAGACAGATAGGAAAAGACAGGAGAGAGAGGTGTGGAGAAGAGTGTAGAAATGAAGATCATCAGTACAGGTAAAAAGAAGAAAAATTAGATATGACGTATAAAGTCCAAAAGGCAAAATGGTAGAAGAAAGCACTGCCCTTACAATAATAACACTACATGTTAATGGATTAAATTCCCCAATCAAAAGACATAGACTGGCAGAATGGATTAAAAAACAGGACCCATCTATATGCCGTCTACAGGAGACGCATCTTAGACCCAAGGATAAACGTAGGTTGAAAGTGAAAGGTTGGGAAAAGATATTTCATGCAAACAACAATCAGAAAAGAGCAGGAGTAGCTATACTAATATCCAACAAATTAGACTCAAATGTAAAACAATTAAAAGAGGAAAAGAAGGACACTATGTATTAATAAAAGGAACAATTCCACAAGAAGATGCATCATAGATATTTATGCATCAAGCCAGAGTGCTCCAAAATATATGAGGCAAACGCTGAAAAGAGAAATAGACATATCTACCATACTAGTTGGAGACTTCAATTCCACACTCTCATCAATGGACAGAACATCTAGACAGAGATGTTTGAATAATACAGAGAATTTGAATAATACAATAAATGAACTAGACTTAACAGACATTTATAGAACATTACACCCCACAACAGCAGGATACACCTTTTTCTCAAGTGCTCATGGATCATTCTCAAGGATAGACCATATGCTGGGTCACAAAACAAGCCTCGATAAATTTTAAAAGATTGAAATCATGCAAAACACTTTCTCAGATCATAAAGGGATGAAATTGGAAATCAAAATAATAGGCAGAGGTCCAGAAATATATGGAGGCTCAACAACACACTCTTAAACAACCATTGGGTCAAGGAAGAAATTACAAGAGAAATCAGCAAATATCTTGAGGAAAATGACAGTGAAAACACAACACATCAGAACTTGTGGGATGCAGCAAAGGCAGTGCTGAGAGGGAAATTTATTGTCCTAAATGTCTATATCAAAAAAGAAGAAAGAGCAAAAATTGAGGAATTAACTGTCCACTTGGAAGAACTAGAGAAAGAACAGCAAACTAACCCCAAAGAAAGCAAAAGGAAAGAAATAACAAAGATTACCGCAGAAATAAATGAAACTGAGAACATGAAAACAACTGAGAAAATCAACAAAACCTGAAGTTGGCTCTATGAGAAAATCAGTAAGATTGATGGACCCTTAGTGAGGTTGACAAAAAGAAGAAGAGAGGATGTAAATCAGTAAAATCAGAAATGGAAGAGGAGACATAACCACTGACCCCACAGAAATAAAGGAAGTAATGACAGGATATTATGAACATTTTATGCTAATAAACTAGACAATGTAGATGAAATGCACAACTTCCTAGAAAGGCATGAACAACCAACATTGGCACAAGAAGAAACAGACGACCTCAAAAAACCAATCGCAAGTAAAGAAATTCATTTAGTCATTAAGAAGCTCCCCAAAGAGAAAAGTCCAGGACCAGATGGCTTCACATGTAAATTATACCAAAGATTCAAGAAAGAATTAGTACCAATCCTACTCAAACTCTTCAAAGAATTGGGTAGAGAAAAAAGAGTAGGGAAGGCTACCTAACTCATTCTATGAAGCCAACAAATCCATCATACCAAAGCCAGCAAAGTTACTACAGAAAAAGAAAATTACAGACCAATCTCTCTAAAGAATTGGGTAGGGAAAAAAGAGTAGGGAAGGCTACCTAACTCATTCTACGAAGCCAACAAATTCCTCATACCAAAGCCAGCAAAGTTACTACAGAAAAAGAAAGTTACAGACCAATCTCTCTAATGAATATAGATAAAATCCTCAACAAAATTCTTGAAAATCGAATCCAGTAGCACATTAAAAGAATTATAGCCAGTGACTTTTGGAGATGAAGAAGGAAAACGCCTCCCAGGAGTTTCATGAAACAAGAAGTAGGAAGAGAAAGCTAGCAGACTTTACCACAAGCCCTTCCAGCTGAGAGAGAAACCCTGAACATCTTTGGCCTGGTTGAACCTAGGTATCTTTCCCTGGATGCCTTAGCTTGGACATTTCTATAGACTTGTTTTAATTGGGACATTTTCTTGGCCTTAGAACTGTAAACTAACAACTTATTAAATTCCCCCTTTTTAAAGGCCATTCTGTTTCTGGTACATCACGTTCCGGCAGCTAGTAGACTAGAACCTTCCAACATGAAAATGTTAGAATGGGCCAAGCCCAAAATACCCCTAAAGAGTGGGAGAAAGATCAAAATTGACAGTGGAATTATACAGAGAAGGTAAGGTTTAACAGAGTGTGATCGCTGAATCATTATATTGATATTTCTTTTAGTCTCCACTACCTTAGAGCAGCTAGAAGAAAAGACCTAAAATTGTGGAATTGTAACCCATACCAAACTCAAATCTGTTCTACAACTAATTGTTGCAATGTGCTTTGAAATTTATTGCTTTTTTGTATATGTTATTTTTCACAAAAAAGAAAAAAGTCTATTTTGATGATACTGTGAACCAGTGACTGTGCACTTTGGATGACTATGTGAATATATAGCATTAAAAAATTGAAAATTAAAAAACTGTTTGGTACAAGAACTTCATAAAATAGCTTTGAATTATTTCAGCATAAAAGGTTCTTGTTCTCTGGTAGATTGAAATACTAGTGGTCAATCACAGGGAGGGATAAGAGTATGAATGTATGAATTTTTTGTTTTTCTTTTTCTGGAGTGATGCAATATTCTAAATATGATCATGCTGATAAATTTACAGCTATGTAATGGGGGAGAAAAAAGCCCTTGCTGAAATAGTTTGCTGTTGACCTAATCTGAAAGAACTTGCTCTGTTCCCAGAGACTCTCCTTCTTGCTCTGCAGGCAGGAATGAAAGGTCATTATGAACTAACATTAGCGACTTCCTCTTCTTGAAGGATTAGATCAAAGGCCTGAATGGTCAACAAAGAAAGGGCCTACCAGCTAACAGGATACGCTGACCAAACAAAATGAAGCAAACAAACATTACCCAATTTTAATGAACCCTGTGACTTTTACTCAGATGTTTTTTGTTTGTTTGTTTTTGCTGCTTTCTTCTTAATCTTTGCCATTTCTTTGTCTGTTCGGAGTTATAAAATCCCAAAGCACCTTTCCCACTCTGAACTGGTCTTGCAAAAGTTTTCCTCCAGTTCCTTGACGATACATTTTCAATAAACTCAGCTTTTCACCAAGAAAAAAAAAAAAGAATTATACACCATGACCAAGTAGGATTCATCCCAGGTATGCAAGGATGGTTCAACATTAGAAAATCAAGTAATGTAATACACCGTATCAATAAATCAAAGCAGAAAAACCACATGATCTATCCACTGTTGGTGGGAATGCCAAATGGTGCGACCATTGTGGAAGGCAGTTTGGCGGTTCCTCAAAAAGCTGAATATAGAATTGCCATACGACCTATCTACTCAAAGGACTTAAGGGCAAAGACACAAACGGACATTTGCACACCAATGTTTATAGCAGCGTTATTTACAATTGCAAAGAGATGGAAACAGCCAAAATGTCCATCAACAGAAGAGTGGCTAAACAAACTGTGGTATGTACATACGATGGAATATTATGCAGCTTTAAGACAGGATAAACTTATGAAGCATGTAATAACATGGATGGACCTAGATAACATTATGCTGAGTGAGTCTAGCCAAAAACTAAAGGACAAATACTGTATGGTCCCACTGATGTGAACCGACATTTGAGAATAAACTTGGAATATGTCATTGGTAACAGAGTCCAGCAGGAGTTAGAAACAGGGTAAGATAATGGGTAATTGGAGCTGAAGGGATACAGACTGTGCAACAGGACTAGATACAAAAACTCAAAAATGGACAGCACAATAATACCTAATTGTAAAGTAATCATGTTAAAACACTGAATGAAGCTGCATCTGAGCTATAGGTTTTTTGTGTTTTTTTTTACTATTATTATTACTTTTATTTTTTTTCTCTATATTAACATTCTATATCTTTTTCTGTTGTGTTGCTAGTTCTTCTAAACCGATGCAAATGTACTAAGAAACAATGATCATGCATCTATGTGATGATGTTAAGAATTACTGATTGCATATGTAGAATGGTATGATTTCTAAATGTTGGGATAATTTCTTTTTTTCCGTTAATTAATAAAAAAAAAAACCACATGATCATCTCGATTGATGCAGAAAAGGCAATTGACAAGATTCAACATCCTTTCTTGTCAAAAACACTTCAAAGGATAGAAATAGAAGGGAACTTCCTCAACATGATAAAGGGAATATATGAAAAACCCACAGCTAGTATCATCCTCAATGGGGAAAAACTGAAAGCTTTCCCCCTAAGATCAGGAACAAGACAAGGATTCCACTATCACCATTGTTATTCAATATTATGTTGGAAGTTCTAGCCAGAGCAATTAGACAAGAGAAAGAAATACAAGGCCTCAGAACTGGAAAGGAAGAAGTAAAACTCTCACTGTTTGTAGATGATATACTGTACGGCCAAAATCCCCCCCAAAAAAAAAAACACAGCAAAGCTACTAGAGCTAATAAATGAGTACAGCAAAGTGCTGTACTCATTTTTAATCAACATTTAAAAATCTGTAGTGTTTCTATACACTGGTAATGAACAATCTGAGGGGGAAATCAAGAAAAAAATCCATTTACAATTGCAACCAAAAGAATAAAATATTTAGGAATAAATTTAACTAAGGACGCAAAAGACCTATACACAGAAAACTATAAGAAATTGCTAAAAGAAATCACAGAAGTCCTAAATAAATGGAAGGGCATACTGTGTTCATGGATTGGAAGATTATAAATAAAGTTAAGATGTCAATTCTACCTAAATTGATTTATAGATTCAATGAAATACCAATTAAAGTCCCAACAACTTACTTTTCAGAAATAGAAAAACCAATAACCAAATGTATCTGGAAGGGCAGGGTGCCCCGAAAAGCTAAAAATACCCTGAGAAAGAAAAATAATGTCAGAGGTCTCACACTACCTAACCTTAAGGTATATTATGAAGCTACAGTGGGCACAGCATGATACTGACATAAAGATAGATAAACTGACCAATGGAATCAAATAGAGTGTTCAGATATAGACCCTCTCGTCTATGGACAATTGATCTTTAATAGGGCAGTCAAGCCAACTCACCTGGGACAGAACAGTCTCTTCAATAAATGGAGCCTGAAAAACTGGATATCCACATGCAAAAGAATGAAAGAGGATCCATGTCTCACACCCTATACAAAAATTAACCCAAAATGGATGAAAGACCTAAACGTTAGATCTAAGACCATAAAATTTTAGAATAAAATATAGGGAAATATCTTATAAGTCTTATAATAGGAGGTGACTTCCTAGATCTCACACCCAAAGCATGAGCACTGAAAAAAGAAAGAATGAAATGGGAACTCCTCAAAATTAAATACTTTTGTGCGTCAAAGAACTTTGTCAAGAAAGTAAGAATACAGCCTACACAATGGGAGACAGTATTCGGAAATGATATATCAGATAAGGGTCTAGTATCCAGACTATATAAAGAGATTGTTCAATTCAACAATGAAAAGACAAACAACCCAATTACAAAATGGGCAAAAGACATGAACAGACACTTCTCAGAAGAGGAAATACAAATGGCTAAAAGATACATGAAAAGATGCTCAACTTTCCTGGCTATTAGGGAGATGCAAATCAAAACCTCTCACCCACAAGAATGGCCATTATCAATAAAACAGAAAATGACAAGTGTTCGAGAGTATGTGGAGAAAGAGGCACACTTATCCACTGCTGGTGGGAACGTAAAATAGTACAACCACTGTGGAAGGCAGCTTGGTGGTTCCTCAGGAAGCTAAGTATAAAATTGCCATATGATTCGGCAATACCATTGCTAGGTATCTACTCAGAGGACATGAGGGTAAGGACACAAATGAACATTTGCACACCAATGTTTGTAGCAGCATTATTTACAATTGCCAAGAGATGGAAACAGCCAAAATGTCCATCAACAGATGAGTGGCTAAACGAGCTGTGGTATGTACATAGATGGAATATTATGCAGCTGTAAAACAGAATAAAGTTATGATGTATGTAACAACATGGATGGACTTTGAGGACATTATGCTGAGTGAGATTAGGCATAAACAAAAGGACAAATACTGTATGGTCTCACTGATATGAACTAACATTAATGAATGAACTTGGAGAATTTCAGTTAAGAACAGAGACCATCAGGAAATAGAAAAAGGGTAGATATTGGGTAATTGGAGCTGAAGGGATACAGATGGTACAACAGGACTGATTGTAAAAATTCAGAAATGAATAGCACCATACCACCTAACTGTAATACAATAATGTTAGTACACTGAATGAAGCTGAATGTGAGAATGATAGAGGAGGGAGGACTGAGGACACAAATTAAATCAGAAGGAGAGATAGATGATAACTACTGAAACGGTATAATCTAGGAATGCCTAGAGTGTACAAAGATTGTGACTAAATGTACAAATTTAAAAATGTTTTTGCATGAGGAAGCACAAAGAAATGTCAATATTGCAGGGTGTTGAAAATAGACTGTAATTCATATTTTAAAACTTTAACTTATGTGTGAGACTAAAGCAAAAAATGTCTATTTGGAACAAAATTTATATTTTGATGAGTGCATTTCCTAACATAACTTATATGGACAGTTTAATTGAACACCATAAGTATGTGGAACCTTGAGTAGGGCATGAGATTTTGTAGGTTTGTCCAGAGTGATGCCCCAATAAATCCCAGAGTGATTTGAACTTTGAATAAAAAAGTATTTCCAAATTTCCCTTGGGGGAATGGTGAGAAAGGGGGAAAATTCAACTTTCCCATGTGGAGAATTCCTGATATTCTCACAAGCATGGGGATAACTAAAGCAATAGTCTGAGCCCTCAATCTTGGGGTTTGTTCATATGAAACTTACCCCCACAAAGGATAGGCTAAGCCTACTTAAAATTAGGCTTAAGAGTCACCCCCAGAGAACCTCTTTTGTTGCTCAGATGTGGCCTCTCTCTCTCAGCCAACGCAACAAGCAAATTCACTGCCCTTCCCCTCTTTACGTGGGACATGACTCCCAGGGGTGTGAACCTTCCTGGCAATGTGAGACAGAAATCCTAAAATGAGCCGGGACTCAGCATCAAGGGATTGAGAAAACCTTCTCAACCAAAAGGGGGAAGAGAGAAATGAGACAAAATAAAGTGTCAGTGGCTGAGAGATTTCAAACAGAGTCAAGAGGTTATCCTGGAAGTTATTCTTATGCATTATATAAATATTACCTTTTTAGTTAATGTATATTGGAGAGGCTGGTGGGAAGTGCCTGAAAATGTAGAGCTGTGTTCCAGTAGCCATATTTCTTGAAGATGATTGTATAATGATATACTTCCGCAACGTGACTGTGTGATTTTGAAAACCTTGTGTCTCATGCTCCATGTATCTACAGTGTGGACAGATAAGTAAAACATATGGATTAAAAATAAATAAATAATCAGGGGAACAAATGTTAAAATAAATTTAGTAGATTGAAATGCTAGTGATAAATGAAAGGGAGTGATAAGGGGTATTGAATAAAAATAGGGGGAACAAAGGCTAAAATATAATGGGTATATGGAAATAGTAGCAATCAATAAGAGGAAGGGTAGTGGGTATGTACAAGTTTTTTCTTTTTTCTTTTTATTTCTTTTTCTGAACTGATGTATATGTTCTAAGAAATGATCACAGTGATGAATAGATGATATTGTGAGTTATTGATTATATACCAAGAATGGAATGCTCATATTTTAAAAATGTTCGTGTTTGTATCTTATGTTTAAAAAAATTTTTTTAATTAAAGAAATCTAAAAAAATAAGACATACGTAACATGAATAGCACTCTATTTTCTTTTTAAATTTAATTTGTAGCTAGAAGTTTCCCTCAAAGACAACTCCAGGCCCAAATAGCTTTACCAGAAATCTGCCAAATATTTACAAAAGAAACAACAGCAATTATGCACTAACTCGCCCACCATTTCCCTGACACTAAAACCAGATAAATACATTGCCAGGAAAGAAAACCACAGGCATGAGTTCTAGAATTTTGGCAAATTGTGACCATGCAGGTTTACTCCAGAAATAGAAAATTGGTTTTGCATTTGAAAATCAATATAATTCACTATGTTAACAAACTAAAAAAGAAAAAACACACATGATCATCTCACGTGCAGAAAAAATAATTGTTAAAATCCACATCCATTCCTGATAAAAACTCTCAGCAAACTAGTAAAGAAGGGAACTTCCTCACCTTGATAAAGTTCATCTACAAAAAAACGACCACTAAGCTCCCCCAACCTGAAGGATGGGACTGGGGGCCAAGGGCAGGGACTGCAGGGATAGCCTCTGTCACTTCTTTTCTTGTGCTTTTGGTATTCTATCTAGGAATTCATTGCCAAATCTCAGCCTACAAATATTTGTCCCTATATTTTAAGAGCTTTATAGTTTTAGCTCTTATATTTAGGTCCTTGATCCATTTTGAGTTGCTTTTTGTGTATGCTGTGAGGCAGAGGTCTAACTTCATTATTTCACATGTGGATAGCCAGTTTTCTAAGCCCCATTTGTTGAAGAGACTATTCTTTTCTCACTGCATGCATTTAGCAGTCTCATCAGAAATCAATTGGCCATAGATATGTGGGTCTAATTCTAGCCCTCCAACTCTGTTCTCTTGATTTATTCACCTATGTTTATGCCAGTAGTACAACTTGAAATTGGTAAGTATTCGTCTCCCAATCCTGTTCTTCTTTTTCAAGATTGTTTAACTAATCAAGGACACTTGCAGTTCTGTATGAATTTGAGAATCAATATTTCCATTTCTGCAAAAGGGTTGCTGGAATTTTGATAGAGATTGTGGTGAATTTTTTTTGGGGGGGGGGGCGGTGCATGGTCAGGAAATCAAACCCGGGTCTCCCGCATGAAAGGCGAGCATTCTACCACTGCAGTGAATTTTTATATTGCTTTGGATAATACTGATAAATTGATGATATTTACTCTTCCAATCTGTGAACATGAAACGTCTTGTCATTTATTTCAGTCTTCTTCAGTTTTTCTTTTACAGCAAGGTTTTGTAGTTTTCAGTGTACAGGTTTTTGTATCCTTGGTTAAATTTATTTCTAGATATTTTGTATTTTAATATGCTCTTGTAAATAGGATTATTTCTTTAATTTCCTCTTTGGATCATTCATTGCTACTGTATATGAACACAATTCATACAGAACTTGAAGGGTCCTTGAATAGTTAAACAATCCTGAAAAAGAAGAACAGGATTGGGAGACTAATACTTCCCAATTTCAATTGGGAACACAATTCGAATACAATTGGTCTTCATGTGTTGATCTTGTACACTGCCATTTTGCTGGACTCATTTATTAGCTGTAATAGTTTTCTTGTGGATTCCTTTGGATTTTCTATATATGAGACCATGTTGTCTGCAAATAGAGATAGCTTTACTTCTTTCTTTCCAATTTGGATGCCTTTATTTTTTTCTTGCCTAGCTGCTTTGGCAAGAACTTCAAGTACAATATTAAATAGCAGTGGTGAAGGGGACCTCCTTGTCTCATTCCTGAGCTTAAGGAGAAAACTATTAGTTTTCCACCATTGAATGTGATGTTAGCTATGGGGTTTCCATAAATGGCCTTTATCATTGTGAGGGTCCCTTCTGTTCCCACTTTTCTGAGTGTTTTCACCAAGAATGGGTGCTGGGTTTTGTTGAATAGCTTTCTGAATCTATTGAGATAATCATGTGTTCTTTTTCCTTCATTCTATGTATGTAGCATAGTAAAAGGATTGACTTCCACCTTTGCATTCCTTGAAAAGGACTCTTAAAAATAATTTATTGGGTACACAGGTGGTTCAGTGGTAGAATACTTGCCTTCCATGTGGGATACCTGGGTTAGATTCCCAGACCATGCACCCCCCAAAAAATAATAATAATAATTTCTCATCTTAAAATGAACCACCTTGACTTCCGGGTCAAGATGGCGGCTTAACAACGTGCGCGTTTTAGTTTGTCCTCCAGAACAACTACTGAATAACCAGAAACAGTATAGAACAGCTCCCGGAGCCATGATAGTGACCAGACACACAGCATACCCCAGTCTGGACCAGCTGGACCAGCTGCGAGCACCCTCCAGAACCGTGAGTTCCCAAAGCTGCGCGGCCAGCACCCCTCCCCCACAGGCCGCTTCCCAGAGGGGAAAGGAAAGGACTATACCAGCAGCAGGGACTAGGCACAATCATACGCCGATTGTGGAACTCATTAACAAATTCTGACTACTAAAAATAGGCCCCCAGCTTAGGTGAACCTGATCAAAGCAGAGGTTGCTCATTTTTGCCCCAGCGCCAAGGGGGCAGGACTGACAGAAAAAGGGGGGAAAAAAAGAAGGAAACAGAGGTTTTTCTGGCTGTGTATCTACAAAGCCTTGACTACCTCTGGATACAGGGCCAGAGCTTTTCAGGCTGCAACCGCCCCAGGCATAGGCAGAAGTGAGCTCTTTTGGGGGCTTATCTGGAGCTTGTGCCTTCCCCAGGGGAGGGGTGAAGCCCAACTCAGGTGGAATCTCTCCATCAAGGAATTCAGACACCAGGGCTTGGTAATTTGAAGCCATTAAAACCAGCCTACAACCTCTCCTCTGTCTCCACCATGCTCCCAGCAGGGAGAGTCTGCCAAAGTTAAAGGTACCACATCATCCTATACTGGTGGGACCTGCAGTCAGACAAGTGCCACACACAGGGCAGGATAAGAAAAACAGAGTCCAGAGACTTCACAGGAAAGTCTTTCAACCTGCTGGGTCTCTCCCTCAGGGAAAACTGGCACAGGTGACTCTTTCCTCCTGATAGGAGGCCAGTTTGGTCTGGGAAAATCTGGCTGGGGTCTATAATATCTAAGTAGACCCTCCTAAGTGTGTGGGGGGGAAAGGCACCACACAAGCAGGGCAAGAAACAAGAAAACAAGAACTGAAAAATTCTCCTCTGTTAAACAAAACTTAAGCTAAAGGTCCAGATAAAGCTGAACAGAATGTCAAAGAACAGATAGACAACAAATTCATCCAGCAAGAAAACCCTAGATAAAAGAAGTGAAAGCAATCTCCGGAATAAACTAATTAAGGTAATTAAATGCCTAGACTCCAGCAAAAAATAACAAATCACACTAGGAAAATTGAAGATATGGCCCAGTCAAAGGAACAAACCAACAATTCAAATGACATACAGGAGCTGAAACAATTAATTCAGAATGTACGAACAGACATGGAAAACCTCATCAAAAACCAAATCAATGAATTGAGGGAGGATATAAAGAAGGCACGGAAAGAACAAAAAGAAGAAACTGAAAGTCTAAAAAAACAAATCACAGAACTTATGGGAATGAAAGACACAGTAGAAGAGATGAAAAAACAGTGGAAACCTACAATGGTAGATTTCGAGAGACAAAACATAGGATTTCAAAACTGGAGGACGGAACATCTGAAATCCGACAAGAAGCAGAAACTATAGGGAAAAAAATGGAAAAATATGAGCAGGGACTCGGAATGAAATGATAATATGAAGCACACATATACGTGTTGTGGGTGTCCCGGAAGGAGAAGAGAAGGAAAAAGGAGGAGAAAAACTAATGGAGGAAATTATCACTGAAAATTTCCCAACTCTTATGAAAGACTTAAAATTACAGATCCAAGAAGTGCAGCGTACCCCAAAGAGAATAGATCCAAATAGACATACTCCAAGACATTTAATAATCAGAATGTCAGAGGTCAAAGAGAAAGAGAGGATCTTGAAAGCAGCAAGAGAAAAGCAATCCATCACATACAAGGGAAGCCCAATAAGACTATGCACAGATCTCTCAGCAGAAACCATGGACGCAAGAAGACAGTGGAATAATATATTTAAATTATTAAAGAGAAAAACTGCCAACCAAGAATTCTGTATCCAGCAAAATTGTCTTTCAAAAATGAGAGAGAAATTAAAACATTTTCAGACAAAAAATCACTGAGAGAATTTGTGACCAAGAGACCAGCTCTGCAAGAAATACTAAAGAGAACACTAGAGACAGATACGAAGACAGAAGAGAGAGGTGTGGAGAAGAGTGTAGACAGGAAGACTATGAGTAAAGGTAAAAAGAAGGAAAATTAGGGTGGGCCATGGTGGCTTAGCAGGTAAGAGTGCTTGCCATGCCCGAGGACCTGGGTTCGATTCCCAGTGCCTGCCCATGTAAAAAAAAAAAAAAGAAGAAGAAGAAGGAAAATTAGATATGACATATAAAATCCAGAAGGCAAAATAGTAGAAGAAAGTACTTCCCATGCAGTAATAACACTGAATGTTAATGGATTAAACTCTCCAATCAAAAGACATAGTCTGGCAGAATGGATTAAAAAACAGGACCCATCTATATGCTGTCTCTACTCAAAGGACACGAGGCCAAGGACATGAATGGACATTTACACACCAATGTTTATAGCAGCATTATTAACAATTACCAAGAGATGGAAACAGCCAAAATGTCCATCAACAGAGAGTTGACTAAGCAAACTGTGACATTTACATAAGATGGAATATTATGCAGCTGTAAGACAGAATAAAGTTATGAAGTATGTAACAACATGAATGGACCTTAAGGACTTTATGCTGAGTGTGATTAGCCAGAAACAAAAGGACAGATACTGTATAGTCTCACTGATATGAACTGACATTAGTGAATAAACTTGGAATATTTCCTTGGTAACAGAGACCATCAGGAGATAGAAATAGGGTGAGATATTGGGTAATTGGAGCTGAAGGGATACAGATTGTGCAACAGGACTGAATATAAAAAACTCAGAAATGGACAACACAATACTACCTAACTGTAATGTAATTATGTTAAAACACTGAATGAAGCTGCATGTGAGAATGATAGAGGGAGGAGGGCTGGGGACATAAATGAAATCAGAAAGAAAGATAGATGGTAAAGATCGAGATGGTATAATCTAGGAATGCCTAGAGTGTATAATAATAGTGAAATGTACAATGTACAAATTTTTAAAATGTTTTTGCATGAGGAAGAACAAAGGAATGTCATTATTGCAGGGTGCTGAAAATAGATAATTAATACTTTAAAATGTCACCTTATATGTGAGACTAAAGCAAAAAATGTTTATTTGTTACAAAATTTATATTTTGACTAGAGCATTTCCTAATATAACTCATGTAGATAGTTTGATTGAATGTCATAAGTACTTGGAATCTCAGGTAGGACATGAGATTTTGTTGGTTTGTCTAGAGTGATGCCCCGATGAATCCCAGAGTGATTTGATCAGTGACTGGAAAAGTATTTGCAAGCCCCCTTTGGGGAATGGTGAGAGTGGGGAGAAATTCAACTTCCCCAAGTTGAATTCTTGTTATTCTCACAAGCAGTGTGGACAACCAAAGCTACAGGCTGAGCCCCCAGTCTTGGGGTTTGTTCATATGAAACTTAACCCCACAAAGGATAGGTCAAATCTACTTAAAATTTAGACCTAGGATTCACCCCCAAGAGAGCCTCTTTTGTTGCTCAGATGTGGCCTCTCCCTCCAGCCAACATGACAAGCAGTCTCACCACCCTCCCCCTCTCTGCATGGGACATGACTTCCAGGGGTGTGGACTTTCCTGGCAACATGGGACAGAGATCCTGGAATGAGCTGAGACTCAGCATCAAGGGACTGAGAAAAACCCTAGAATGAGCTGAGAATTAACATCAAGGGATTGAGAGAACCTTCTCGACCAAAGGGGGAAGAGTGAAATGAGATAAAGTGCCAATGGCTGAGAGATTCCAAACAGAGTCGAGAGGTTATCCTGGAGGTTATTCTTATGCATTAAGTAGATATCACCTTGTTGTTCAAGATGTAGTGTAGAGGCTGGAGGGAACTGCCTGAAAATGTAGAGCTGTGTTCCAGTAGCCATGTTTCTTGATGATGATTGAACAATGATATAGCTTTCACAATGAGACTCTGTGAATGTGAAAACCTTGTGTCTGATGCTCCTTTTAGCTACTTTATCAACAGAAGAGTAGAACATATGGAATAAAAATAAATAATAGGGGGAACAAATGTTAAAATAAATTTAGTTTGAAATGCTAGTGGTACATGAAAGCGAGGGGTAAGGGGTATGGTATGTATAATCTTTTTTTTTCTCTGTTATCGTTTTATTTCTTTTTCTGTTGTCCTTTTATTTCTTTTTCTAAATCGATGCAAATGTTCTAAGAAATGATGAATATGCAACTATGTGATGATATTAAGAATTACTGATTTTATATGTAGAATGGAATGATATCTTAATGTTTTGTTTGTTAATTTTTTTTAACTAATAAAAAAAGTTTTAAAAAAAATGAACCACCTTAATTAAAGGATAGCAATACTTGGGTTCATGGTGTTATTCCTGGTTCTAGGACATGCAGGTGGTCCTTGAGAAGCAGAAACATTTCTGAGGGCCCAGGACCAAGAGTTCTCAGGGATATTACAGGAGCTTGGGGTTCCCTCCTCCATCTCCTCTCCCTACTTTATCACCAGCACTTGTCACAAATACATAATTAACACTTACTTTGTAAACTCCATTCAGGTAGGAGTTTAGTCTGATCTGCTCACCATGTTTTTTCTAGCAATTAGAAAAATGCTTGGCATACAATAGGTGCTTGATAAACACTTGTTGGATGGAAGATATATGTATGTATGGAAGATGGCTAGAAGATGTATGGCTGGAGAAAGTAAGATGAATGGATAGATGGAGGATGTGTGGATGGATGGAGGATAGATGGGCAGGTGAGTGGAAATAGTTTCAGAGTGTGACAGACACTAAGAAGAAAGTCGTATGGTTTCCCTGCCTCTTCTTCTACCCTCCCCTTAATATCCCACATGTGCATTGTATTGTATTCACCCACCCCCATCCCACACCATACCGCTACACAAACCCCCTCCACCTGACTGCTGATTCCCCACCCAGATCAGAGCCAAACCCTGGAAAGAGTATCCCCCACCCCAGCCACCTCCTCTTACTCACAACACTGGCTGCCTCCCCGCGTGCCCCTGTCTGCTGCTGCAGCCTGGCACCCCCACCCCTCCCCACTGTGCTGCTTCCCTGGAGGCCTGGCCACCTCTGCCCCAGTGCTTTCCAGGTTCTAGCATAGTCTCTGGCACTGGATGGGTGCCCACTGTGTGATGGGCTGGAGGAAACCCTGAGCAAAGGGCTTACATACCCTCACCAGTCCTCATAACCGGCTAGCAAAGTTCCTGGGCATTTACCCATTAGCATTGCCAGCACAACACACCACCAAGGCCACCCAAGGCAGGCATAAGGACAGGAATGTGGCAGAGACGTCATAGGCACCTCGGGACACACGCTCATGTGCCTCCCTTGGGCGTCCTGATTAGGCCCCGACTCCTTACTCCTGGGCCACCTGGACCCCTGTGTGGCAGCCCTGGCATCTGACCTGTCAGCTTTCTGCCTGCACTGACCACTTCGTGGGGTCCCTGCTAGACTGGCAGCCCTTTCCCCCTGAGGAGTGACAGACGGGGTTGGGGTATTGTGTACACAAAATCACATGGCACCCAGGGCAGTGGCCCAGTGCCAGAGGGCATAAACCCCACTGGGCAAGTGAATTTGGTGCAACCCTGTGCTTGGCATCATGGTCCCTGGTTGTTGTCCCTACAGGGCGAGCAGCTGAGGGCCCACGCCAAGGAGGCTCCCGTCCACGGGGTAACAGTATGGCTGAACAGAGCCCTTCTGGGCTCTCAGCTCCTGGTCTGAACTGAGGGACCTGGACAGCAGTCCCTGCAGGTGTTACCTCAGTGTAACCTTCGTGACGGCAGGTGGCCCTGGAGGCCTTGTCCTCTGCTGTTGTGACCACTTCTACAAGAACAGCTGGGACAAACCAAAGATAAGGAAGACATTTACAAGTATGTGTCTAATTTGGCAGGAGGACAGCTGTCCAAACTGAGTACCAGGCCCGGCCCAGGTCAGGGCTTTGGCCAGGTCAGGGGCAGCCCCTGGGTCCAGGGCTGGATGGACTACGGAGGTGCCACCAGCTATGGAGTCTTGGAGAACCTCCAGGAGGTGATGTTGGGTGTGATGCCCAAGTGAGGCAGAGGAGCAAAGTGAAGGGAGTTCAGGCAAAGGGTGGCATGGAGTAGAGGCCACCATGGACATGTGGACCACCAGCAGCCCTTGGCCAGAATGGACCTAGGACTCTGCGAGGTTCTTGGGGGCCTGGCCTAGGGTCCAGTGCTCAGCATCTCTCACACAGGAAAAGCTGCCTCCTGCTCACTGGGAGCCACATGATGGATACGCAACCCCTCTGAGCGGGACCCATCTGGCCAAAAGAAGGCAGAGCACATGGCTGTCCCTGGTCAGCCATGGTGCAAACCCTCCAATCCTGGTGCCCCTGGGGCCAGCTCGCCACTTCTATCGTGGGATGAATTGTGGCCCCACACCCCCCCCGCCGTCACGTGTGCTGCTGTTTGAGGTTTGGCTGATGTGGTCACTTTGGGCTGGTACTGGCTCCGGTGGGGGGGGCACACAGTAGAGCCCACTGAGAGGAGGGCTCCTGTCCCTGGGCCTCCAGCACCAGGTGGGCAGGGGCAGGCGGCCCACGAACGCACACCACATTGGGCCTGGAGCAGGTGGGAGCAGCCTGTGGCCCCCAGCAGCAGGGCCACCAACGCGTCACGTCACCGAACCCAGTGCTGTCTGCATGGGGCACCTCCTGGCAATGATCCAGGATGAATGCTCATGATTTCCTTCGTTCCTACCAGGGCCCAGCTTCCCCTCCCATCACCTCTGGCCCCAGGGCCCGGGCCTCCCCTCACACCTGTTTCTGTGGCTCGTACACCAACCAGGCAACTCCAGGGTCACAGGAAGAAGGTGGGAGAGCCATCGAGTCATAGTGAAGTGATCCATGGCAAAGCCAAACTGGGGGCCTAACTCTGGGAGGACATACCCGACATGCCTGCCGTGTGGTCAGAGTGGGAGACAGTGGCCCAGATGCCCCAGAACCACGCATAGGGGAAGCGGCAATTCCACAGTGGAGGTGTTAGCCCAAGCCAATGACAGGGCCCAGCAAGGAGTCGGGGATGCACCCGAGATGGACAAACACTGGGAGCTGCTCCTGCAGAGTCACCTGCCCACCCCACCCACCCAGTACGCAGGAGGTAAGGACTAACACCTGAGTCAGCCAGCACTCGTCGGGGACAGTGACAGCGTCCCCACAGACATGCACCAACTCACAGTCATAAGTGGACTTTATTAGGAAATCGCCCTGCAAGCACACCGCGAGGCCGTGGGCCCACAGGCTTCCTGAGGCAGGGACACAGGCCAAGCCGGAGGGATGGCAGCAAGGCTGGTGCAACAGCACTCCTTCCCAGAAACACAACGCAGCCACCACAGAGCCACACAGACAGGACACGGGCATGCCCTTGCACTACACAGCGACACGGGGTCACTTTACTGCTACCAGGGCCTGGACCAAAGCGACCCAAGAGGGAGAAGAAAACGAAAAAGACTCTCCATTGGACCAGAAGGAAAAACCCAAATTATCAAAACTCCTCAGTTACAAAATACTTTTTAAAAAATTCCATTATTAAAAGAATAAATAACAAAATATATAAAAAATAACTTGGTTGCATCAAAATTATAACTAGAAGTTATATCACAACTTCTTTGTGGCCTACCTTATAATGACATAGTTATTTTTGCTTTGATTTCATTTATTTCTCTCTCATGGTGCCCTGGTATGGGGTCTAGTTGGAATAGTATGAAATTAATAAATAAAAATGTTAAATAAATAACAAGCATTAACATAAGAGATCGTGAATATAAATACATCTTGATAAAATTAAATAATTTACAGAATAAACTAACTACTTTTTAATTTCTTCCAGGAAGTGCAGTTTCTCTACTTTTAAATACTAACTCGGAATTGCAGTCACCATCAATTTGAACTCTATTTACATTTAGGAACGTTGTGTTTTTAACACATTAAATTAAAATTTACCTTTTTTTTTCTTGCATCTTGAATGGATCTAAAAAGAAGTGGTGTCTTTGCGGCACCCCCTGCCTGGTCACTGCCATCAGGCCGTCCCCCGGGGCATATGGCCGAGATCAGCTGCTCTCTCGGTGGCACATGGAATGCCACAAGGCCCTGGCCCAGTGGTCACTGGCCTCCAAGCCCAGACATGGGGGTCTGAAAGCCACAGCAGCAAAAGGAGGGGAGACCTGTGGTCCACACAGTCCTGCCCCCTGCCCAGGCCCTCCCCAGACACAGGAAATTTTAAATGGGAATCTAGAGACTGCTTTTCAGGAACACTCCAAGGCTTAACCTCTTTGAGCTGACAGTGGGCTACAGATGCTCACCAGGGGTCTAAAAAGTGAGTCTCTGGAAGGTCTATTCCTAATTGTTTTCCTCTGTAACAGTGCTTTGTTCAGCCCTTAACACAAAACTAAATCAAACAAAAGTTTAAAAAATGCACTTGCCACAACGGCCCTCACAGCTCATAGCCTCCAGCCCAGCCCCAAAGCCCAGCCCAGCCCAGCCCCAAAGCCCAGCCCCAAAGCCCAGCCCAGCCCCAAAGCCCAGCCCCACAGCCCAGCTCAGCCCAGCCCAGCTCTGCACACCAGCCCCATAGCCCAGCCCCACAGCCCAGCCCAGCCCCTTAGCCTAACCACTCAGCCCAGCCCAGCCCAGCCCAGGTCTGCACACGACCCCAACTGTCCAGCCCCACAGCCCAGCCCCTTAGCCCAACCCTTCAGCCCAGCCCAGCCCAGCCTAGCTCTGCACACCAGCCCCACATCCCAGCCCAGTCCCTCAGCCCAGCCTGCAGCCCAGCCAAGCCAAACAGCCCAGCACCATAGCCCAGCCCCACCCTGCAGCACCACACACCAGCCCAGCACCACACACCAACCCAGCACCACACACCAGCCCTACACATCAACCCTGCAGCCCAGCCCCACAGCCCAGCCCTGCATTCCAGCCCAGGCCCACAGTCCAGCCCCGCACACAAGTCCAGCCCAGCAGCCCAGCCCCACAGCCCAACCCCACAGCCCAGCCCCACAGCCCAGCCCCACAGCCTAGGACTGAAACCCAGCCTCACACACTAGCCCCGCAGCCCAGCCCAGCCCCACAGCCCAGCACCAGAGCCCAGCCCCATACACCAGCCCTGCACACCAGCCCTGCACATCAGCCCTGCAGCCCAGCCCCACACACCAGGCCAGGCCTGCACACCAGCCCCACACACCAGCCTGCAGTCCAGCCCCACACACAGGCCAGGCCCACACACCAGCCCTGCACACCAGCCCCACAGCCCAGAGACACTTCCAGCTATGACAGACAAAGGAATACTATGGTTGTGAACTCCAAAAGCTTCCCTGAGAACCTTTTCTGTTGAGCTTTCCACTGGAGATTTTGAACTGCTCTTCAGATTTCTTTCAGAAAACAAAAATAATCACTTTGTAATTCTTCAGTGACCTCACGCCTCCCAGCCCTATGTGGTCAGGGGCCCTGAGTAGCCCCTGCTTGGCGACGTGGGGAACACTGATTTCTAGGCACCCCTTTGGATAAATTAGGCCCAACCCTGCCCTGGGCCTGGCCTCTCCCCGCTCACCCCCGGGCTGCCCAGCAGGAAGCCTCGTGCGTTCCCAGCCCCCACTGCCCAGGGTAGAGTAGGGCAGGCAGCAGACAGCGAAGGAGCAGAGGAGGTTCATCCATGGCGTGGCCTAAACCTGGATGCCCCGCACAGCCTGCTTGATGCTCTCCAGCAGGTCCTTGTTCTCAGGGCTCTGGTAGCACTCCTGGTTGGAGCACATGTCGGTGAGGGTGTTCACGTATGCGTCGAAGTTCTGCTCGCATATCGGCTCCTGGAAGACAGAGGCTGGTGAAAGCCCAACTCAGCGAGGACCCGCGGTTTCCAAACGCAACAGATGCCATAGGGGCATGTGTGACCCACATCCCACACGGCCCCGGCCAGCTGCCAGCACACGCAGGGCCAGATTGACTGGCAATGCCCAGCTGCAGTGGACAGGCCACTGCTTAGGGCCCTTTTCTGGGCTTGGCCACCTGCCCAGGCAGAGGGCACCAGTAGGGGAGAGACCCATCCCCAGCGGCTGGGCCTGCAGGCCGAGGGCACCGCGCACCCTCCAAGGCCCAGCTACTACCATGTGGGGAAGGCGGATGTTGGCAAGACTTTGGATGAGGGCCTGGCTCAGGCCGGACAGCTCCAGGAACAGGGCTTCATTCTGCTCCTCGATGAGCTTGTTTTCCTCCTCAATGCTCTTCAGGTTCTTCTCCATGGAAGAGATCTGTACCAGAGAGACATGGCGGTACCACCAGCCCTTACTGCCCGCTGTGCTGGGACACAGTCCTCGCACCCTCCTTGAGCACGGTGGGTGCTCCCCGGCCACACCCCACATCTCTCTGGATGGATGATGGGACAGCCCCTCCATGAGCCTGGTGCCCGGGTATGGGGAAGGGAGGCAAGGACTGGTGGACATGCTGTCAGAACTGGGGAATAGGGGGAGTTGCCATTCCCTGGGCAGTGCTGGGTGCTCCTGTGAGGTGGTGACCCCTTCTCTGGGCTTTGGGTTCCTCATCTTTAAAGTGGGCTAACAGCATCACCTTGCGGGGTCATTGTGGCTAACTTTGGGTCTTCCTCTCACCAAAAAGATCAACAAACTATATTAAACTCTGGCAAGCAGAGCAGGCAAATTCCTCTCCTCCTGCAACCCCACACTGGACTACCAACTCTTCCTGCATGGCCCAGGCCGTTCCCTTGTCTGTCTGCACACAGCATGGCATGAGGAGGGACCCGAGTCGGACGCCTAAGGGGTACTCCACCTTGTAGCCCCACAAGGGGCACGGGCAACAGGGCTGAGGGCCATGGGAAATTGGCCTGCTCAGGCCACCAGGCTTGTAGTGGCATGGGGAGGGGTCTGGCCTGAGAAAACATGCTGCCTTCACTGCCACCTGATGCTGTGCCTCAAACAGGTGGCGCCTCGGGGACAATGTGTGTGAAGCGCCACTCCACCCCCAACATGAGGAGCGGTAGGGACTGCAGGCAGGGTGGGGTCCTGTCCTTTTAGCACGAGCCTCTGTGACCTGTGCTTGAGCACTGGTGACCAGCCCCTGACGTTGAAGGGTTAAATAGGGCTGGGGACCTGCCTGGATTTGCTTTCGCCCGTCCATAGAGCAGAGCACTCAAGGAAAGGGGGCTCAACATCCCCCTTAAAGAGTGCCAGTGAAAGTTCACACCTGTTCCACCAGTGAGCAGATGGCTTACTGGCAAATAAGAGGAATTTGATGTGCTGCCCAGGGATGCTGGCATCAACTAGGCCATTGGGACTGAGAAGGGACAAAATGTGCCACCTTACACATCCTCCAGCAGCCTCCTTGGAGGCAGGGGGCATCCAACAGAGGCAGCCCAGCCTCACCCCTTTTGCTGCTTCTGCAACCAGGGAGAGGCTGCATCTGCACATGCGTGACAGCATGAGAACCTTCCAGAAGGCTGCCATGTGCAGCACACATACAGGCTGCTGATGAAAGGAGGCAAGAGGAAAACTGTCTAACAGTGGAGGAAAGGGCAGTAAGGCAAAGCAGAGCCCGAACATGACTACAGTGGCCAGAAAGCTCCATCAATGCTCTACCCCCTACCCTCTGCCCTAAAGCCTCACACCACTCCAGAGCCCATTCTCCCGGGGCCGGGCCACCACCCACCACCCCTGTTTCTTACAGCACAACAGGGTGCCCAGGGCCTAGGCACCCCCACTGCCCAAGAGCGCAGCAGTGGGCAGTGGAGTTTTGTTTTAAAGTAAGATGTTGATGCATTTTTCTCTGATTACTAGTAGTCATAATAGGAAAATCAGGGGTATATGATGCATGGATGTATCAGACACGGCACTTCTCCAGGTCAGACGCCGACTCACATCCCCTCCCATGCTGTGGGGTCCTATTTTCAGCTCCATGATCCTCGTGAGAGTCATGGACGCAGGGCTAGGGAGACACCAGAGACACTGCTCAGATGCAAGCACGGCTGAGGCACCCTGGCAAGGCAACAGCAAACACTGAGAAGACAGCAGACCCAATACAACCATGGACCCTACAGGACAGTGGACCCAACATGACCACGGACCCGGACGACCACAGACCTGACAGGACAGTGGACCCGACAGGAATACAAACCTGATAAGATGACAAGCCCTGATGAGACTATTGAACTTGACAAGACTACTAACTCTGACAGGACTGTGAACCTTTGACATGTCTACAAAACCTCTAAGGACTATGAACCCTGACAGGATACAAACCCTGACAGGTCTAAGGACAATGACAGGACTAGGGACCCTGACAGGACTATGGAGCTTGACAGGAATATGAACTTGACAGGACTACTAACCTTGACAGGACTACTAACCTTGACTGGACTACAAACACTGACAGGACCATTAAACTGACATGAACATCATCCTGACAGGACCACAGAATGGCTAACCTGAAGGTTTTCTACCCCTGACAGGATTACTAAAATGACAGAACTACTAACCTGACAAAGCTATGAAACAGACAGGGTTAGTAACTGACAGGACTGTAATATAAAAGATGTCTACCCCAATAGGACCACTAACTTGACAAGATTACTAACTGACAGGATTACAACCCAGTAGGACTACCACCCCTGACAAAACTACAAAAGTGACAGGAACATTAACCAGATAGGATCACTAACCTGATAGACCTCTAACCTGACGGGACTGCTAACTGACAGGATTACTACCCAGTAGAACTACTAGCCCTGACTGAACCACTAACTTGACAAGACCCCTAGCTTGACCAGACGATTAAACTGACATGAGCATAGAGCTGACAGGACCATAACCTGAAGGATGTCTACCCGTGATAGGACCACTAACTTGACAGGACTACTAACCTGACCAGGCTACCAAATAGACAGAATTACTACCTGGCAGAACTAGTACCCTTAATAACCACTAACCTGACAGGAATACTGACCCTGACAGGACCAGTAACCTGAAAGGACTATTGACCTGACAATATTACTAAACTGATAGGAACAATGACCTGACAGGCCACTAACCTGACAGGACTACTAACTTGACAAGACCACTAAATTGACAGGACCACTGACCTTACAGGAATATGAAACTGACAGAACCACTAACCTGACTCACCACAAATTTGACAGGAGTACTAAACTGTCAGGACTATATACTATTCCTGCATATCTAATAACCCCATCAAGACTTAGAACCCTGAAATGGCTACTAACCTGACAAGGCCACTAACCTGACAGGACCACAAATCTGACGGGACTACTAATCTGAAGGATGTCTACTCCTAACAAGACTACTAACCTGACAGGACTACTAACTTGATAGTATTTCTAACATGACAGGACAACTAATCTGAAATAACTATGACCCTAACAGGTTTATCAGCTGAAGGACTACTAACCTGATATGATTACTAACTTGATAGGCCCACTAACTTGACAGTACCACCCAGCTAACAGGTGTGCTAACCTGACAGGACCATTAATCTGAAGGATGTCTACCCATGACAGGACCACTAACCTGACAGGTACCCTAATCTGACAAAATCACTAACCTGACAGATGGCTAACCTGAGGTGACCACTGACCCTGACAGGACAATTGACCTGACGGGACTACTCACCTGAAAGGATTACTAACCTGAAAATTCTGTAAGCTGAAAGGAGGCCAAATCTGAGAGGACTACTAACCAAAGTGTGGCATAATTTTATTCTTGGCCTGGTAGCTTAGTCTCTTTCTCTCCCTCCCTCGCCATTTTGGCACGTCCGGTTCTTCTAGACCTCTGAATTACAAGCCTCACCAGCGACTAGTGATGATGCAGCCTTGTCTCTTTAACCCTATTGGCCTTCTCCTTAGTCCTCCACCTGCCCAACATCCGCTGCTACAAGCACACTCAGGAACAGCATCTCTATGGTGCCTACAGACGTCACAGTCACTCATCTGTCCTCCCTGTGTGATTGGCTACCCTCCCCTGGAGTCCACGCCCTAACTCCGCCTCTCCTCAAACTGTATATAATCCGGGGCTCAACGAGCCTCCTGGTCTTTAGCTACTGGCGGCCCTGGCATAAGCGTCTGCCAACAATAAAGCTACCTCGCTTCATGCCTTAATTGACTCGGCCTCCAGTCCTTCAAACCCGCAGTGATCCCCTGCGCGCGCGCCTCCGACCCAAACCCTCGGCTCGAGCCCCCTCTGCGCCTGGCGGTTCTACTTCCTGAACCCGCTCGGCAGGAAGAATGCACCTTCGCTACCCTAGCGGGACCTACTCCCCGCACCAAAGGATTTCTACTCCTGACAGGATGAGTAATCTGAGAGAACCACTAACCTGATACAACCTCTAACCACGACTACTAATCTGAATGACTACTAACATGACAGGACCACTAACCTGACAGGACTAATAACCTGAGAGGACAATTAACCTGATAGGACTATTAAACAGACAGGACCACTAAACTGAAGGATCTATACCCCTGACAGGAAGAGTAAACTGACAGGACCACTAATTTCATAAGACTACTAACTGTGACATGACTACTAACGTGGCAGGACAACTATCCTGACAGGACCACTCACTTGACAGGTTCACTCACTTGTCAGGACCACTAAACTGACACAATCATAAACCTGACAGAACTACCAACCTGAGGGTTTTATACCCATGACAGGACTACTAAACTGACAGAACTACGAACCTGACAGGATCACTAACCTGAAGGATTACTAACCGTAAGGACTACTAACTTAACAGGACCACCTTTCTGACAGAACTACTAACTTGATAGGACCATAACCTGAAGGATGTCTACTCTTGACGGGACAACTAACTTGGTAGAACCACAAACCTGACACAACTACTGAACTGAACGATTTCTACCCCTAAGAGGACAACTAACCTGTCAGGATTACGAACCTGACAAGACCACTAATCTGACACAACTGCTGACCCTGACAGGACTACTAACCTGACAGGATTATAAACCTGACAGAACCACTAACCTGACAGGACCACTAATCTGAAGGATGTCTACCTATGATAGGTCCACTAACCTGGGTGGAGCCATTACATGACAGTACTGTTAACCTGACTGGATCACTTACTGACAGGACCATTGACAATAACAGTACTACTAGGATTAACTGGAAAACTCTAGCTCTAAGTCTAATCATCCTAACAAGAGTACTGATCCTGAGAGGACCACAACCTTACAGGATTACTAACCAGAGGATTTCTACCCCTGACAGATTCACTTACGTGACAAAATCATTAACCTGACAGGACCACCTATTTGACAGGATAACTAACCTGATAGGACCAAAAGCCTGACAAGATTACTAACCAGACAGGACAACGAACCCTGACAGAAATACTAACCTGAAAATACCACTAACCTGACAGGACTTCTCACCTGACAGGACATCTAACCTGACAGGACCTTTACTTTCACAGGACCTCTAACCTGACAGGACCATGAACCTGACTGGATTACTAACTTGATAGGACCATTAACCTGACTGGATTATTAACCTGACACAATCTCTAACCTGACAGAACCACTAACTTAATATCTACTAACCTTTTTATAGGACCACTAACCTGGCAGGAATACTAATCTGACAAGATTTCCAACCTGACAGGACTACTAAACTAAGGTCTACTACCTGACAGGACCTCTAACTCCTTAGAGGAATATTAAATTGATATGGCCTCTAACCTGACAGGTCCATGGCCAGGCAATACTAACCTGATAGGACTAACCTAATATCTACTAACATGACAGGACCACTAGCCAGACAGGACTACTGACCCTGAGAGGACAATTAACCTGATAGGACTATTAAACAGACAGGACCACTAAACTGACGGATCTATACCCCTGACAGGAAGAGTAAACTGACAGGACCACTAATTTCATAAGACTACTAACTGTGACATGACTACTAACGTGGCAGGACAACTATCCTGACAGGACCACTCACTTGACAGGTTCACTCACTTGTCAGGACCACTAAACTGACACAATCATAAACCTGACAGAACTACCAACCTGAGGGTTTTATACCCATGACAGGACTACTAAACTGACAGAACTACTAACCTGACAGGATCACTAACCTGAAGGATTACTAACCGTAAGGACTATTAACTTAACAGGACCACCTTTCTGACAGAACTACTAACTTGATAGGACCATAACCTGAAGGATGTCTACTCTTGACGGGACCACTAACCTGACAGGACAACTAACTTGGTAGAACCACAAACCTGACACAACTACTGAACTGAAGGATTTCTACCCCTAAGAGGACAACTAACCTGTCAGGATTACGAACCTGACAAGACCACTGATCTGACTCAACTACTGACCCTGACAGGACCACTAACCTGACAGGATTATAAACCTGACAGAACCACTAACCTGACAGGACCACTAATCTGAAGGATGTCTACCTATGATAGGTCCACTAACCTGGGTGGAGCCATTACATGACAGTACTATTAACCTGACTGGATCACTTACTGACAGGACCATTGACAATAACAGTACTACTAGGATTAACTGGAAAACTCTAGCTCTAAGTCTAATCATCCTAACAAGAGTACTGATCCTGAGAGGACCACAACCTTACAGGATTACTAACCAGAGGATTTCTACCCCTGACAGATTCACTTACGTGACAAAATCATTAACCTGACAGGACCACCTATTTGACAGGATAACTAACCTGATAGGACCAAAAGCCTGACAAGATTACTAACCAGACAGGACAACGAACCCTGACAGAAATACTAACCTGAAAATACCACTAACCTGAAAGGACTTCTCACCTGACAGGACATCTAACCTGACAGGACCTTTACTTTCACAGGACCTCTAACCTGACAGGACCATGAACCTGACTGGATTACTAACTTGATAGGACCATTAACCTGACTGGATTATTAACCTGACACAATCTCTAACCTGTCAGAACCACTAACTTAATATCTACTAACCTTTTTATAGGACCACTAACCTGGCAGGACTACTAATCTGACAAGATTTCCAACCTGACAGGACTACTAAACTAAGGTCTACTACCTGACAGGACCTCTAACTCCTTAGAGGAATATTAAATTGATATGGCCTCTAACCTGACAGGTCCATGGCCAGGCAATACTAACCTGATAGGACTAACCTAATATCTACTAACATGACAGGACCACTAGCCAGACAGGACTACTGACCCTGAGAGGACAATTAACCTGATAGGACTATTAAACAGACAGGACCACTAAACTGACGGATCTATACCCCTGACAGGAAGAGTAAACTGACAGGACCACTAATTTCATAAGACTACTAACTGTGACATGACTACTAACGTGGCAGGACAACTATCCTGACAGGACCACTCACTTGACAGGTTCACTCACTTGTCAGGACCACTAAACTGACACAATCATAAACCTGACAGAACTACCAACCTGAGGGTTTTATACCCATGACAGGACTACTAAACTGACAGAACTACTAACCTGACAGGATCACTAACCTGAAGGATTACTAACCGTAAGGACTATTAACTTAACAGGACCACCTTTCTGACAGAACTACTAACTTGATAGGACCATAACCTGAAGGATGTCTACTCTTGACGGGACCACTAACCTGACAGGACAACTAACTTGGTAGAACCACAAACCTGACACAACTACTGAACTGAAGGATTTCTACCCCTAAGAGGACAACTAACCTGTCAGGATTACGAACCTGACAAGACCACTGATCTGACTCAACTACTGACCCTGACAGGACCACTAACCTGACAGGATTATAAACCTGACAGAACCACTAACCTGACAGGACCACTAATCTGAAGGATGTCTACCTATGATAGGTCCACTAACCTGGGTGGAGCCATTACATGACAGTACTATTAACCTGACTGGATCACTTACTGACAGGACCATTGACAATAACAGTACTACTAGGATTAACTGGAAAACTCTAGCTCTAAGTCTAATCATCCTAACAAGAGTACTGATCCTGAGAGGACCACAACCTTACAGGATTACTAACCAGAGGATTTCTACCCCTGACAGATTCACTTACGTGACAAAATCATTAACCTGACAGGACCACCTATTTGACAGGATTACTAACCTGACAGGACCAAAAGCCTGACAAGATTACTAACCAGAGAGGACAACCAACCCTGACAGAAATACTAACCTGAAAATACCACTAACCTGACAGGACTTCTCACCTGACAGGACATCTAACCTGACAGGACCTTTACTTTCACAGGACCTCTAACCTGACAGGACCATGAACCTGACTGGATTATTAACTTGATAGGACCATTAACCTGACTGGATTATTAACCTGACACAATCTCTAACCTGACAGAACCACTAACTTAATATCTACTAACCTTTTTATAGGACCACTAACCTGGCAGGACTACTAAGCTGACAAGATTTCCAACCTGACAGGACTACTAAACTAAGGTCTACTACCTGACAGGACCTCTAACTCCTTAGAGGAATATTAAATTGATATGGCCTCTAACCTGACAGGTCCATGGCCAGGCAATACTAACCTGATAGCACTAACCTAATATCTACTAATATGACAGGACCACTAGCCAGACAGGACTACTGACCCTGAGAGGACAATTAACCTGGTAGGACTATTAAACAGACAGGACCACTAAACTGAAGGATATATACCCCTGACAGGAAGAGTAAACTGACAGGATCACTAATTTCATAAGACTACTAACTGTGACATGACTACTAACGTGGCAGGACAACTATCCTGACAGGACCACTCACATGACAGTTTCACTCACTTGTCAGGACCACTAAACTGACACAATCATAAACCTGACAGAACTACCAACCTGAAGGTTTTATACCCATGACAGGACTACTAAACTGACAGAACTACTAACCTGACAGGATCACTAACATGAAGGATTACTAACCGTAAGGACTACTAACTTAACAGGACCACCTTTCTGACAGAACTACTAACTTGATAGGACCATAACCTCAAGGATATCTACTCTTGATGGGACCACTAACCTGACAGGACAACTAACTTGGTAGAACGAAAAACCTGACACAACTACTGAACTGAAGGATTTCTACCCCTAAGAGGACAACTAACCTGTCAGGATTACGAACCTGACAAGGCCACTAATCTGTCACAACTACTGACCCTGACAGGACTACTAACCTGACAGGATTATAAACCTGACAGAACCACTAACCTGACTCACCACAAATTTGACAGGAGTACTAAACTGTCAGGACTATATACTATTCCTGCATATCTAATAACCACATCAAGACTTAGAACCCTGAAATGGCTACTAACCTGACAAGGCCACTAACCTGACAGGACCACAAATCTGACGGGACTACTAATCTGAAGGATGTCTACTCCTAACAAGACTACTAACCTGACAGGACTACTAACTTGATAGTATTTCTAACATGACAGGACAACTAATCTGAAATAACTATGACCCTAACAGGTTTATCAGCTGAAGGACTACTAACCTGATATGATTACTAACTTGATAGGCCCACTAACTTGACAGTACCACCCAGCTAACAGGTGTGCTAACCTGACAGGACCATTAATCTGAAGGATGTCTACCCATGACAGGACCACTAACCTGACAGGTACCCTAATCTGACAAAATCACTAACCTGACAGATGGCTAACCTGAGGTGACCACTGACCCTGACAGGACAATTGACCTGACGGGACTACTCACCTGAAAGGATTACTAACCTGAAAATTCTGTAAGCTGAAAGGAGGCCAAATCTGAGAGGACTACTAACCAAAGTGTGGCATACTTTTATTCTTGGCCTGGTAGCTTAGTCTTTTTCTCTCCCTCCCTCGCCATTTTGGCATGTCCGGTTCTTCTAGACCTCCGAATTACAAGCCTCACCAGCGACTAGTGATGATGCAGCCTTGTCTTTTTAACTCTATTGGCCTTCTCCTTATTCCTCCACCTGCCCAACATCCGCTGCTACAAGCACACTCAGGAACAACATCTCTATGGTGCCTACAAACGTCACCGTCACTCATCTGTCCTCCCTGTGTGATTGGCTACCCTCCCCTGGAGTCCACGCCCTAACTCCGCCTCTCCTCAAACTGTATATAATCCGGGGCTCAACGAGCCTCCTGGTCTTTAGCTACTGGCGGCCCTGGCATAAGCGTCTGCCAACAATAAAGCTACCTCGCTTCATGCCTTAATTGACTCGGCCTCCAGTCCTTCAAACCCGCAGTGATCCCCTGCGCGCGCGCCTCCGACCCAAACCCTCGGCTCGAGCCCCCTCTGCGCCTGGCGGTTCTACTTCCTGAACCCGCTCGGCAGGAAGAATGCACCTTCGCTACCCTAGCGGGACCTACTCCCCGCACCAAAGGATTTCTACTCCTGACAGGATGAGTAATCTGAGAGAACCACTAACCTGATACAACCTCTAACCACGACTACTAATCTGAATGACTACTAACATGACAGGACCACTAACCTGACAGGACTAATAACCTGAGAGGACAATTAACCTGATAGGACTATTAAACAGACAGGACCACTAAACTGAAGGATATATACCCCTGACAGGAAGAGTAAACTGACAGGACCACTAATTTCATAAGACTACTAACTGTGACATGACTACTAACGTGGCAGGACAACTATCCTGACAGGACCACTCACTTGACAGGTTCACTCACTTGTCAGGACCACTAAACTGACACAATCATAAACCTGACAGAACTACCAACCTGAAGGTTTTATACCCATGACAGGACTACTAAACTGACAGAACTACTAACCTGACAGGATCACTAACCTGAAGGATTACTAACCGTAAGGACTACTAACTTAACAGGACCACCTTTCTGACAGAACTACTAACTTGATAGGACCATAACCTCAAGGATGTCTACTCTTGATGGGACCACAAACCTGACACAACTACTGAACTGAAGGATTTCTACCCCTAAGAGGACAACTAACCTGTCAGCTTTACGAACCTGACAAGACCACTGATCTGACACAACTGCTGACCCTGACAGGACTACTAACCTGACAGGATTATAAACCTGACAGAACCACTAACCTGACAGGACCACTAATCTGAAGGATGTCTACCTATGATAGGTCCACTAACCTGGGTGGAGCCATTACATGACAGTACTATTAACCTGACTGGATCACTTACTGACAGGACCATTGACAATAACAGTACTACTAGGATTAACTGGAAAACTCGAGCTCTAAGTCTAATAATCCTAACAAGAGTACTGATCCTGACAGGACCACAACCTTACAGGATTACTAACCAGAGGATTTCTACCCCTGACAGATTCACTTACGTGACAAAATCATTAACCTGACAGGACCACCTATTTGACAGGATTACTAACCTGATAGGACCAAAAGCCTGACAAGATTACTAACCAGACAGGACAACCAACCCTGACAGAAATACTAACCTGAAAATACCACTAACCTGACAGGACTTCTCACCTGACAGGACATCTAACCTGACAGGACCTTTACTTTCACAGGACCTCTAACCTGACAGGACCATGAACCTGACTGGATTACTAACTTGATAGGACCATTAACCTGACTGGATTATTAACCTGACACAATCTCTAACCTGACAGAACCACTAACTTAATATCTACTAACCTTTTTATAGGACCACTAACCTGGCAGGACTACTAACCTGACAAGATTTCCAACCTGACAGGACTACTAAACTAAGGTCTACTACCTGACAGGACCTCTAACTCCTTAGAGGAATATTAAATTGATATGGCCTCTAACCTGACAGGTCCATGGTCAGGCAATACTAACCTGATAGGACTAACCTAATATCTACTAACATGACAGGACCACTAGCCAGACAGGACTACTGACCCTGAGAGGACAGTTAAACTGGTAAGACTATTAAACTGACAGGACCACTAAACTGAAGGATCTATACCCCTGACAGGAAGAGTAAACTGACAGGACCACTAATTTCATAAGACTACTAACTGTGACATGACTACTAACGTGGCAGGACAACTATCCTGACAGGACCACTCTCTTGACTGGTTCACCCACTTGTCAGGACCACTAAACTGACACAATCATAAACCTGACAGAACTACCAACCTGAAGGTTTTATACCCATGACAGGACTACTAAACTGACAGAACTACTAACCTGACAGGATCACTAACCTGAAGGATTACTAACCGTAAGGACTACTAACTTAACAGGACCACCTTTCTGACAGAACTACTAACTTGATAGGACCATAACCTCAAGGATGTCTACTCTTGATGGGACCACTAACCTGACAGGACAACTAACTTGGTAGAACCACAAACCTGACACAACTACTGAACTGAAGGATTTCTACCCCTAAGAGGACAACTAACCTGTCAGGATTACTAACCTGACAAGACCACTGATCTGACACAACTGCTGACCCTGACAGGACTACTAACCTGACAGGATTATAAACCTGACAGAACCACTAACCTGACAGGACCACTAATCTGAAGGATGTCTACCTATGATAGGTCCACTAACCTGGGTGGAGCCATTACATGACAGTACTATTAACCTGACTGGATCACTTACTGACAGGACCATTGACAATAACAGTACTACTAGGATTAACTGGAAAACTCGAGCTCTAAGTCTAATAATCCTAACAAGAGTACTGATCCTGAGAGGACCACAACCTTACAGGATTACTAACCAGAGGATTTCTACCCCTGACAGATTCACTTACGTGACAAAATCATTAACCTGACAGGACCACCTATTTGACAGGATTACTAACCTGACAGGACCAAAAGCCTGACAAGATTACTAACCAGACAGGACAACCAACCCTGACAGAAATACTAACCTGAAAATACCACTAACCTGACAGGACTTCTCACCTGACAGGACATCTAACCTGACAGGACCTTTACTTTCACAGGACCTCTAACCTGACAGGACCATGAACCTGACTGGATTACTAACTTGATAGGACCATTAACCTGACTGGATTATTAACCTGACACAATCTCTAACCTGACAGAACCACTAACTTAATACCTACTAACCTTTTTATAGGACCACTAACCTGGCAGGACTACTAACCTGACAAGATTTCCAACCTGACAGGACTACTAAACTAAGGTCTACTACCTGACAGGACCTCTAACTCCTTAGAGGAATATTAAATTGATATGGCCTCTAACCTGACAGGTCCATGGTCAGGCAATACTAACCTGATAGGACTAACCTAATATCTACTAACATGACAGGACCACTAGCCAGACAGGACTACTGACCCTGAGAGGACAGTTAACCTGATAGGACTATTAAACAGACAGGACCACTAAACTGAAGGATCTATACCCCTGACAGGAAGAGTAAACTGACAGGACCACTAATTTCATAAGACTACTAACTGTGACATGACTACTAACGTGGCAGGACAACTATCCTGACAGGACCACTCACTTGACAGGTTCACTCACTTGTCAGGACCACTAAACTGACACAATCATAAACCTGACAGAACTACCAACCTGAAGGTTTTATACCCATGACAGGACTACTAAACTGACAGAACTACTAACCTGACAGGATCACTAACCTGAAGGATTACTAACCGTAAGGACTACTAACTTAACAGGACCACCTTTCTGACAGAACTACTAACTTGATAGGACCATAACCTCAAGGATGTCTACTCTTGACGGGACCACTAACCTGACAGGACAACTAACTTGGTAGAACCACAAACCTGACACAACTACTGAACTGAAGGATTTCTACCCCTAAGAGGACAACTAAACTGTCAGGATTACTAACCTGACAAGACCACTGATCTGACACAACTACTGACCCTGACAGGACAACAAACCTGACAGGATTATAAACCTGACAGAACCACTAACCTGACAGGACCACTAATCTGAAGGATGTCTACCTATGATAGGTCCACTAACCTGGGTGGAGCCATTACATGACAGTACTATTAACCTGACTGGATCACTTACTGACAGGACCATTGACAATAACAGTACTACTAGGATTAACTGGAAAACTCTAGCTCTAAGTCTAATAATCCTAACAAGAGTACTGATCCTGAGAGGACCACAACCTTACAGGATTACTAACCAGAGGATTTCTACCCCTGACAGATTCACTTACGTGACAAAATCATTAACCTGACAGGACCACCTATTTGACAGGATTACTAACCTGACAGGACCAAAAGCCTGACAAGATTACTAACCAGACAGGACAACCAACCCTGACAGAAATACTAACCTGAAAATACCACTAACCTGACAGGACTTCTCACCTGACAGGACATCTAACCTGACAGGACCTTTACTTTCACAGGACCTCTAACCTGACAGGACCATGAACCTGACTGGATTACTAACTTGATAGGACCATTAACCTGACTGGATTATTAACCTGACACAATCTCTAACCTGACAGAACCACTAACTTAATATCTACTAACCTTTTTATAGGACCACTAACCTGGCAGGACTACTAACCTGACAAGATTTCCAACCTGACAGGACTACTAAACTAAGGTCTACTACCTGACAGGACCTCTAACTCCTTAGAGGAATATTAAATTGATATGGCCTCTAACCTGACAGGTCCATGGCCAGGCAATACTAACCTGATAGGACTAACCTAATATCTACTAACATGACAGGACCACTAGCCAGACAGGACTACTGACCCTGAGAGGCCAATTAACCTGGTAGGACTATTAATCAGACAGGACCACTAAACTGAAGGATCTATACCCCTGACAGGAAGAGTAAACTGACAGGACCACTAATTTCATAAGACTACTAACTGTGACATGACTACTAACGTGGCAGGACAACTATCCTGACAGGACCACTCACTTGACAGGTTCACTCACTTGTCAGGACCACTAAACTGACACAATCATAAACCTGACAGAACTACCAACCTGAAGGTTTTATACCCATGACAGGACTACTAAACTGACAGAACTACTAACCTGACAGGATCACTAACATGAAGGATTACTAACCGTAAGGACTACTAACTTAACAGGACCACCTTTCTGACAGAACTACTAACTTGATAGGACCATAACCTCAAGGATATCTACTCTTGATGGGACCACTAACCTGACAGGACAACTAACTTGGTAGAACGAAAAACCTGACACAACTACTGAACTGAAGGATTTCTACCCCTAAGAGGACAACTAACCTGTCAGGATTACGAACCTGACAAGACCACTAATCTGACACAACTACTGACCCTGACAGGACTACTAACCTGACAGGATTATAAACCTGACAGAACCACTAACCTGACTCACCACAAATTTGACAGGAGTACTAAACTGTCAGGACTATATACTATTCCTGCATATCTAATAACCCCATCAAGACTTAGAACCCTGAAATGGCTACTAAGCTGACAAGGCCACTAACCTGACAGGACCACAAATCTGACGGGACTACTAATCTGAAGGATGTCTACTCCTAACAAGACTACTAACCTGACAGGACTACTAACTTGATAGTATTTCTAACATGAAAGGACAACTAATCTGAAATAATTATGACCCTAACAGGTTTATCAGCTGAAGGACTACTAACCTGATATGATTACTAACTTGATAGGCCCACTAACTTGACAGTACCACCCAGCTAACAGGTGTGCTAACCTGACAGGACCATTAATCTGAAGGATGTCTACCCATGACAGGACCACTAACCTGACAGGTACCCTAATCTGACAAAATCACTAACCTGACAGATGGCTAACCTGAGGTGACCACTGACCCTGACAGGACAATTGACCTGACGGGACTACTCACCTGAAAGGATTACTAACCTGAAAATTCTGTAAGCTGAAAGGAGGCCAAATCTGAGAGGACTACTAACCAAAGTGTGGCATAATTTTATTCTTGGCCTGGTAGCTTAGTCTCTTTCTCTCCCTCCCTCGCCATTTTGGCACGTCCGGTTCTTCTAGACCTCTGAATTACAAGCCTCACCAGCGACTAGTGATGATGCAGCCTTGTCTCTTTAACCCTATTGGCCTTCTCCTTAGTCCTCCACCTGCCCAACATCCGCTGCTACAAGCACACTCAGGAACAGCATCTCTATGGTGCCTACAGACGTCACAGTCACTCATCTGTCCTCCCTGTGTGATTGGCTACCCTCCCCTGGAGTCCACGCCCTAACTCCGCCTCTCCTCAAACTGTATATAATCCGGGGCTCAACGAGCCTCCTGGTCTTTAGCTACTGGCGGCCCTGGCATAAGCGTCTGCCAACAATAAAGCTACCTCGCTTCATGCCTTAATTGACTCGGCCTCCAGTCCTTCAAACCCGCAGTGATCCCCTGCGCGCGCGCCTCCGACCCAAACCCTCGGCTCGAGCCCCCTCTGCGCCTGGCGGTTCTACTTCCTGAACCCGCTCGGCAGGAAGAATGCACCTTCGCTACCCTAGCGGGACCTACTCCCCGCACCAAAGGATTTCTACTCCTGACAGGATGAGTAATCTGAGAGAACCACTAACCTGATACAACCTCTAACCACGACTACTAATCTGAATGACTACTAACATGACAGGACCACTAACCTGACAGGACTAATAACCTGAGAGGACAATTAACCTGATAGGACTATTAAACAGACAGGACCACTAAACTGAAGGATATATACCCCTGACAGGAAGAGTAAACTGACAGGACCACTAATTTCATAAGACTACTAACTGTGACATGACTACTAACGTGGCAGGACAACTATCCTGACAGGACCACTCACTTGACAGGTTCACTCACTTGTCAGGACCACTAAACTGACACAATCATAAACCTGACAGAACTACCAACCTGAGGGTTTTATACCCATGACAGGACTACTAAACTGACAGAACTACTAACCTGACAGGATCACTAACCTGAAGGATTACTAACCGTAAGGACTATTAACTTAACAGGACCACCTTTCTGACAGAACTACTAACTTGATAGGACCATAACCTGAAGGATGTCTACTCTTGACGGGACCACTAACCTGACAGGACAACTAACTTGGTAGAACCACAAACCTGACACAACTACTGAACTGAAGGATTTCTACCCCTAAGAGGACAACTAACCTGTCAGGATTACGAACCTGACAAGACCACTGATCTGACTCAACTACTGACCCTGACAGGACCACTAACCTGACAGGATTATAAACCTGACAGAACCACTAACCTGACAGGACCACTAATCTGAAGGATGTCTACCTATGATAGGTCCACTAACCTGGGTGGAGCCATTACATGACAGTACTATTAACCTGACTGGATCACTTACTGACAGGACCATTGACAATAACAGTACTACTAGGATTAACTGGAAAACTCTAGCTCTAAGTCTAATCATCCTAACAAGAGTACTGATCCTGACAGGACTATTAATCTGAGAGAACCACAACCTTACAGGATTACTAACCAGAGGATTTCTACCCCTGACAGATTCACTTACGTGACAAAATCATTAACCTGACAGGACCACCTATTTGACAGGATTACTAACCTGACAGGACCAAAAGCCTGACAAGATTACTAACCAGAGAGGACAACCAACCCTGACAGAAATACTAACCTGAAAATACCACTAACCTGACAGGACTTCTCACCTGACAGGACATCTAACCTGACAGGACCTTTACTTTCACAGGACCTCTAACCTGACAGGACCATGAACCTGACTGGATTATTAACTTGATAGGACCATTAACCTGACTGGATTATTAACCTGACACAATCTCTAACCTGACAGAACCACTAACTTAATATCTACTAACTTTTTATAGGACCACTAACCTGGCAGGACTACTAAGCTGACAAGATTTCCAACCTGACAGGACTACTAAACTAAGGTCTACTACCTGACAGGACCTCTAACTCCTTAGAGGAATATTAAATTGATATGGCCTCTAACCTGACAGGTCCATGGCCAGGCAATACTAACCTGATAGCACTAACCTAATATCTACTAATATGACAGGACCACTAGCCAGACAGGACTACTGACCCTGAGAGGACAATTAACCTGGTAGGACTATTAAACAGACAGGACCACTAAACTGAAGGATATATACCCCTGACAGGAAGAGTAAACTGACAGGATCACTAATTTCATAAGACTACTAACTGTGACATGACTACTAACGTGGCAGGACAACTATCCTGACAGGACCACTCACATGACAGGTTCACTCACTTGTCAGGACCACTAAACTGACACAATCATAAACCTGACAGAACTACCAACCTGAAGGTTTTATACCCATGACAGGACTACTAAACTGACAGAACTACTAACCTGACAGGATCACTAACATGAAGGATTACTAACCGTAAGGACTACTAACTTAACAGGACCACCTTTCTGACAGAACTACTATCTTGATAGGACCATAACCTCAAGGATATCTACTCTTGATGGGACCACTAACCTGACAGGACAACTAACTTGGTAGAACCACAAACCTGACACAACTACTGAACTGAAGGATTTCTACCCCTAAGAGGACAACTAACCTGTCAGGATTACAAACCTGACAAGACCACTAATCTGACACAACTACTGACCCTGACAGGACTACTAACCTGACAGGATTATAAACCTGACAGAACCACTAACCTGACAGGACCACTAATCTGAAGGATGTCTACCTATGATAGGTCCACTAACCTGGGGGGAGCCATTACTTGACAGTACTATTAACCTGACTGGATCACTTACTGACAGGACCATTGACAATAACAGTACTACTAGGATTAACTGGAAAACTCTAGCTCTAAGTCTAATCATCCTAACAAGAGTACTGATCCTGAGAGGACCACAACCTTACAGGATTACTAACCAGAGGATTTCTACCCCTGACAGATTCACTTACGTGACAAAATCATTAACCTGACAGGACCACCTATTTGACAGGATTACTAACCTGACAGGACCAAAAGCCTGACAAGATTACTAACCAGACAGGACAACCAACCCTGACAGAAATACTAACCTGAAAATACCACTAACCTGACAGGACTTCTCACCTGACAGGACATCTAACCTGACAGGACCTTTACTTTCACAGGACCTCTAACCTGACAGGACCATGAACCTGTCTGGATTACTAACTTGATAGGACCATTAACCTGACTGGATTATTAACCTGACAGAATCTCTAACCTGACAGAACCACTAACTTAATATCTACTAACCTTTTTATAGGACCACTAACCTGGCAGGACGACTAACCTGACAAGATTTCCAACCTGACAGGACTACTAAACTAAGGTCTACTACCTGACAGGACCTCTAACTCCTTAGAGGAATATTAAATTGATATGGCCTCTAACCTGACAGGTCCATGGCCAGGCAATACTAACCTGATAGGACTAACCTAATATCTACTAACATGAACAGGACCACGAGCCAGACAGGACTACTGACCCTGAGAGGACAAATAACTTGATAGGACTATTAAACAGACAGGACCACTAAACTGAAGGATCTATACCCCTGACAGGAAGAGTAAACTGACAGGACCACTAATTTCATAAGACTACTAACTGTGACATGACTACTAACATGGCAGGACAACTATCCTGACAGGACCACTCACTTGACAGGTTCACTCACTTGTCAGGACCACTAAACTGACACAATCATAAACCTGACAGAACTACCAACCTGAAGGTTTTATACCCATGACAGGACTACTAAACTGACAGAACTACTAACCTGACAGGATCACTAACATGAAGGATTACTAACCGTAAGGACTACTAACTTAACAGGACCACCTTTCTGACAGAACTACTAACTTGATAGGACCATAACCTCAAGGATATCTACTCTTGATGGGACCACTAACCTGACAGGACAACTAACTTGGTAGAACGAAAAACCTGACACAACTACTGAACTGAAGGATTTCTACCCCTAAGAGGACAACTAACCTGTCAGGATTACGAACCTGACAAGGCCACTAATCTGTCACAACTACTGACCCTGACAGGACTACTAACCTGACAGGATTATAAACCTGACAGAACCACTAACCTGACTCACCACAAATTTGACAGGAGTACTAAACTGTCAGGACTATATACTATTCCTGCATATCTAATAACCCCATCAAGACTTAGAACCCTGAAATGGCTACTAACCTGACAAGGCCACTAACCTGACAGGACCACAAATCTGACGGGACTACTAATCTGAAGGATGTCTACTCCTAACAAGACTACTAACCTGACAGGACTACTAACTTGATAGTATTTCTAACATGACAGGACAACAAATCTGAAATAACTATGACCCTAACAGGTTTATCAGCTGAAGGACTACTAACCTGATATGATTACTAACTTGATAGGCCCACTAACTTGACAGTACCACCCAGCTAACAGGTGTGCTAACCTGACAGGACCATTAATCTGAAGGATGTCTACCCATGACAGGACCACTAACCTGACAGGTACCCTAATCTGACAAAATCACTAACCTGACAGATGGCTAACCTGAGGTGACCACTGACCCTGACAGGACAATTGACCTGACGGGACTACTCACCTGAAAGGATTACTAACCTGAAAATTCTGTAAGCTGAAAGGAGGCCAAATCTGAGAGGACTACTAACCAAAGTGTGGCATAATTTTATTCTTGGCCTGGTAGCTTAGTCTCTTTCTCTCCCTCCCTCGCCATTTTGGCACGTCCGGTTCTTCTAGACCTCTGAATTACAAGCCTCACCAGCGACTAGTGATGATGCAGCCTTGTCTCTTTAACCCTATTGGCCTTCTCCTTAGTCCTCCACCTGCCCAACATCCGCTGCTACAAGCACACTCAGGAACAGCATCTCTATGGTGCCTACAGACGTCACAGTCACTCATCTGTCCTCCCTGTGTGATTGGCTACCCTCCCCTGGAGTCCACGCCCTAACTCCGCCTCTCCTCAAACTGTATATAATCCGGGGCTCAACGAGCCTCCTGGTCTTTAGCTACTGGCGGCCCTGGCATAAGCGTCTGCCAACAATAAAGCTACCTCGCTTCATGCCTTAATTGACTCGGCCTCCAGTCCTTCAAACCCGCAGTGATCCCCTGCGCGCGCGCCTCCGACCCAAACCCTCGGCTCGAGCCCCCTCTGCGCCTGGCGGTTCTACTTCCTGAACCCGCTCGGCAGGAAGAATGCACCTTCGCTACCCTAGCGGGACCTACTCCCCGCACCAAAGGATTTCTACTCCTGACAGGATGAGTAATCTGAGAGAACCACTAACCTGATACAACCTCTAACCACGACTACTAATCTGAATGACTACTAACATGACAGGACCACTAACCTGACAGGACTAATAACCTGAGAGGACAAATAACTTGATAGGACTATTAAACAGACAGGACCACTAAACTGAAGGATCTATACCCCTGACAGGAAGAGTAAACTGACAGGACCACTAATTTCATAAGACTACTAACTGTGACATGACTACTAACGTGGCAGGACAACTATCCTGACAGGACCACTCACTTGACAGGTTCACTCACTTGTCAGGACCACTAAACTGACACAATCATAAACCTGACAGAACTACCAACCTGAGGGTTTTATACCCATGACAGGACTACTAAACTGACAGAACTACTAACCTGACAGGATCACTAACCTGAAGGATTACTAACCGTAAGGACTACTAACTTAACAGGACCACCTTTCTGACAGAACTACTAACTTGATAGGACCATAACCTCAAGGATGTCTACTCTTGACAGGACAACTAACTTGGTAGAACCACAAACCTGACACAACTACTGAACTGAAGGATTTCTACCCCTAAGAGGACAACTAACCTGTCAGCTTTACGAACCTGACAAGACCACTGATCTGACACAACTGCTGACCATGACAGGACTACTCACCTGACAGGATTATAAACCTGACAGAACCAAAACCTGACAGGACTACTAATCTGAAGGATGTCTACCTATGATAGGTCCACTAACCTGGGTGGAGCCATTACATGACAGTACTATTAACCTGACTGGATCACTTACTGACAGGACCATTGACAATAACAGTACTACTAGGATTAACTGGAAAACTCGAGCTCTAAGTCTAATAATCCTAACAAGAGTACTGATCCTGAGAGGACCACAACCTTACAGGATTACTAACCAGAGGATTTCTACCCCTGACAGATTCACTTACGTGACAAAATCATTAACCTGACAGGACCACCTATTTGACAGGATTACTAACCTGACAGGACCAAAAGCCTGACAAGATTACTAACCAGACAGGACAACCAACCCTGACAGAAATACTAACCTGAAAATACCACTAACCTGACAGGACTTCTCACCTGACAGGACATCTAAACTGACAGGACCTTTATTTTCACAGGACCTCTAACCTGACAGGACCATGAACCTGACTGGATTACTAACTTGATAGGACCATTAACCTGACTGGATTATTAACCTGACACAATCTCTAACCTGACAGAACCACTAACTTAATATCTACTAACCTTTTTATAGGACCACTAACCTGGCAGGACTACTAACCTGACAAGATTTCCAACCCTGACAGGACTACTAAACTAAGGTCTACTACCTGACAGGACCTCTAACTCCTTAGAGGAATATTAAATTGATATGGCCTCTAACCTGACAGGTCCATGGCCAGGCAATACTAACCTGATAGGACTAACCTAATATCTACTAACATGACAGGACCACTAGCCAGACAGGACTACTGACCCTGAGAGGACAGTTAACCTGATAGGACTATTAAACAGACAGGACCACTAAACTGAAGGATCTATACCCCTGACAGGAAGAGTAAACTGACAGGACCACTAATTTCATAAGACTACTAACTGTGACATGACTACTAACGTGGCAGGACAACTATCCTGACAGGACCACTCACTTGACAGGTTCACCCACTTGTCAGGACCACTAAACTGACACAATCATAAACCTGACAGAACTACCAACCTGAGGTTTTATACCCATGACAGGACTACTAAACTGACAGAACTACTAACCTGACAGGATCACTAACCTGAAGGATTACTAACCGTAAGGACTACTAACTTAACAGGACCACCTTTCTGACAGAACTACTAACTTGATAGGACCATAACCTCAAGGATGTCTACTCTTGATGGGACCACTAACCTGACAGGACAACTAACTTGGTAGAACCACAAACCTGACACAACTACTGAACTGAAGGATTTCTACCCCTAAGAGGACAACTAACCTGTCAGCTTTACGAACCTGACAAGACCACTGATCTGACACAACTACTGACCCTGACAGGACTACTAACCTGACAGGATTATAAACCTGACAGAACCACTAACCTGACAGGACCACTAATCTGAAGGATGTCTACCTATGATAGGTCCACTAACCTGGGTGGAGCCATTACATGACAGTACTATTAACCTGACTGGATCACTTACTGACAGGACCATTGACAATAACAGTACTACTAGGATTAACTGGAAAACTCGAGCTCTAAGTCTAATAATCCTAACAAGAGTACTGATCCTGACAGGACTATTAACCTGAGAGGACCACAACCTTACAGGATTACTAACCAGAGGATTTCTACCCCTGACAGATTCACTTACGTGACAAAATCATTAACCTGACAGGACCACCTATTTGACAGGATTACTAACCTGACAGGACCAAAAGCCTGACAAGATTACTAACCAGACAGGACAACCAACCCTGACAGAAATACTAACCTGAAAATACCACTAACCTGACAGGACTTCTCACCTGACAGGACATCTAACCTGACAGGACCTTTACTTTCACAGGACCTCTAACCTGACAGGACCATGAACCTGACTGGATTACTAACTTGATAGGACCATTAACCTGACTGGATTATTAACCTGACACAATCTCTAACCTGACAGAACCACTAACTTAATACCTACTAACCTTTTTATAGGACCACTAACCTGGCAGGACTACTAACCTGACAAGATTTCCAACCTGACAGGACTACTAAACTAAGGTCTACTACCTGACAGGACCTCTAACTCCTTAGAGGAATATTAAATTGATATGGCCTCTAACCTGACAGGTCCATGGCCAGGCAATACTAACCTGATAGGACTAACCTAATATCTACTAACATGACAGGACCACTAGCCAGACAGGACTACTGACCCTGAGAGGACAATTAACCTGATAGGACTATTAAACAGACAGGACCACTAAACTGAAGGATCTATACCCCTGACAGGAAGAGTAAACTGACAGGACCACTAATTTCATAAGACTACTAACTGTGACATGACTACTAACATGGCAGGACAACTATCCTGACAGGACCACTCACTTGACAGGTTCACTCACTTGTCAGGACCACTAAACTGACACAATCATAAACCTGACAGAACTACCAACCTGAAGGTTTTATACCCATGACAGGACTACTAAACTGACAGAACTACTAACCTGACAGGATCACTAACCTGAAGGATTACTAACCGTAAGGACTACTAACTTAACAGGACCACCTTTCTGACAGAACTACTAACTTGATAGGACCATAACCTCAAGGATGTCTACTCTTGATGGGACCACTAACCTGACAGGACAACTAACTTGGTAGAACCACAAACCTGACACAACTACTGAACTGAAGGATTTCTACCCCTAAGAGGACAACTAACCTGTCAGCTTTACGAACCTGACAAGACCACTGATCTGACACAACTGCTGACCCTGACAGGACTACTAACCTGACAGGATTATAAACCTGACAGAACCACTAACCTGACAGGACCACTAATCTGAAGGATGTCTACCTATGATAGGTCCACTAACCTGGGTGGAGCCATTACATGACAGTACTATTAACCTGACTGGATCACTTACTGACAGGACCATTGACAATAACAGTACTACTAGGATTAACTGGAAAACTCGAGCTCTAAGTCTAATAATCCTAACAAGAGTACTGATCCTGAGAGGACCACAACCTTACAGGATTACTAACCAGAGGATTTCTACCCCTGACAGATTCACTTACGTGACAAAATCATTAACCTGACAGGACCACCTATTTGACAGGATTACTAACCTGACAGGACCAAAAGCCTGACAAGATTACTAACCAGACAGGACAACCAACCCTGACAGAAATACTAACCTGAAAATACCACTAACCTGACAGGACTTCTCACCTGACAGGACATCTAACCTGACAGGACCTTTACTTTCACAGGACCTCTAACCTGACAGGACCATGAACCTGACTGGATTATTAACCTGACACAATCTCTAACCTGACAGAACCACTAACTTAATATCTACTAACCTTTTTATAGGACCACTAACCTGGCAGGACTACTAACCTGACAAGATTTCCAACCTGACAGGACTACTAAACTAAGGTCTACTACCTGACAGGACCTCTAACTCCTTAGAGGAATATTAAATTGATATGGCCTCTAACCTGACAGGTCCATGGCCAGGCAATACTAACCTGATAGGACTAACCTAATATCTACTAACATGACAGGACCACTAGCCAGACAGGACTACTGACCCTGAGAGGACAATTAACCTGATAGGACTATTAAACAGACAGGACCACTAAACTGAAGGATCTATACCCCTGACAGGAAGAGTAAACTGACAGGACCACTAATTTCATAAGACTACTAACTGTGACATGACTACTAACGTGGCAGGACAACTATCCTGACAGGACCACTCACTTGACAGGTTCACCCACTTGTCAGGACCACTAAACTGACACAATCATAAACCTGACAGAACTACCAACCTGAAGGTTTTATACCCATGACAGGACTACTAAACTGACAGAACTACTAACCTGACAGGATCACTAACCTGAAGGATTACTAACCGTAAGGACTACTAACTTAACAGGACCACCTTTCTGACAGAACTACTAACTTGATAGGACCATAACCTCAAGGATATCTACTCTTGATGGGACCACTAACCTGACAGGACAACTAACTTGGTAGAACGAAAAACCTGACACAACTACTGAACTGAAGGATTTCTACCCCTAAGAGGACAACTAACCTGTCAGGATTACGAACCTGACAAGGCCACTAATCTGTCACAACTACTGACCCTGACAGGACTACTAACCTGACAGGATTATAAACCTGACAGAACCACTAACCTGACTCACCACAAATTTGACAGGAGTACTAAACTGTCAGGACTATATACTATTCCTGCATATCTAATAACCCCATCAAGACTTAGAACCCTGAAATGGCTACTAAGCTGACAAGGCCACTAACCTGACAGGACCACAAATCTGACGGGACTACTAATCTGAAGGATGTCTACTCCTAACAAGACTACTAACCTGACAGGACTACTAACTTGATAGTATTTCTAACATGACAGGACAACAAATCTGAAATAACTATGACCCTAACAGGTTTATCAGCTGAAGGACTACTAACCTGATATGATTACTAACTTGATAGGCCCACTAACTTGACAGTACCACCCAGCTAACAGGTGTGCTAACCTGACAGGACCATTAATCTGAAGGATGTCTACCCATGACAGGACCACTAACCTGACAGGTACCCTAATCTGACAAAATCACTAACCTGACAGATGGCTAACCTGAGGTGACCACTGACCCTGACAGGACAATTGACCTGACGGGACTACTCACCTGAAAGGATTACTAACCTGAAAATTCTGTAAGCTGAAAGGAGGCCAAATCTGAGAGGACTACTAACCAAAGTGTGGCATAATTTTATTCTTGGCCTGGTAGCTTAGTCTCTTTCTCTCCCTCCCTCGCCATTTTGGCACGTCCGGTTCTTCTAGACCTCTGAATTACAAGCCTCACCAGCGACTAGTGATGATGCAGCCTTGTCTCTTTAACCCTATTGGCCTTCTCCTTAGTCCTCCACCTGCCCAACATCCGCTGCTACAAGCACACTCAGGAACAGCATCTCTATGGTGCCTACAGACGTCACAGTCACTCATCTGTCCTCCCTGTGTGATTGGCTACCCTCCCCTGGAGTCCACGCCCTAACTCCGCCTCTCCTCAAACTGTATATAATCCGGGGCTCAACGAGCCTCCTGGTCTTTAGCTACTGGCGGCCCTGGCATAAGCGTCTGCCAACAATAAAGCTACCTCGCTTCATGCCTTAATTGACTCGGCCTCCAGTCCTTCAAACCCGCAGTGATCCCCTGCGCGCGCGCCTCCGACCCAAACCCTCGGCTCGAGCCCCCTCTGCGCCTGGCGGTTCTACTTCCTGAACCCGCTCGGCAGGAAGAATGCACCTTCGCTACCCTAGCGGGACCTACTCCCCGCACCAAAGGATTTCTACTCCTGACAGGATGAGTAATCTGAGAGAACCACTAACCTGATACAACCTCTAACCACGACTACTAATCTGAATGACTACTAACATGACAGGACCACTAACCTGACAGGACTAATAACCTGAGAGGACAATTAACCTGATAGGACTATTAAACAGACAGGACCACTAAACTGAAGGATATATACCCCTGACAGGAAGAGTAAACTGACAGGACCACTAATTTCATAAGACTACTAACTGTGACATGACTACTAACGTGGCAGGACAACTATCCTGACAGGACCACTCACTTGACAGGTTCACTCACTTGTCAGGACCACTAAACTGACACAATCATAAACCTGACAGAACTACCAACCTGAGGGTTTTATACCCATGACAGGACTACTAAACTGACAGAACTACTAACCTGACAGGATCACTAACCTGAAGGATTACTAACCGTAAGGACTACTAACTTAACAGGACCACCTTTCTGACAGAACTACTAACTTGATAGGACCATAACCTGAAGGATGTCTACTCTTGACGGGACAACTAACTTGGTAGAACCACAAACCTGACACAACTACTGAACTGAACGATTTCTACCCCTAAGAGGACAACTAACCTGTCAGGATTACGAACCTGACAAGACCACTAATCTGACACAACTGCTGACCATGACAGGACTACTAACCTGACAGGATTATAAACCTGACAGAACCACTAACCTGACAGGACCACTAATCTGAAGGATGTCTACCTATGATAGGTCCACTAACCTGGGTGGAGCCATTACATGACAGTACTGTTAACCTGACTGGATCACTTACTGACAGGACCATTGACAATAACAGTACTACTAGGATTAACTGGAAAACTCGAGCTCTAAGTCTAATAATCCTAACAAGAGTACTGATCCTGAGAGGACCACAACCTTACAGGATTACTAACCAGAGGATTTCTACCCCTGACAGATTCACTTACGTGACAAAATCATTAACCTGACAGGACCACCTATTTGACAGGATTACTAACCTGATAGGACCAAAAGCCTGACAAGATTACTAACCAGACAGGACAATGAACCCTGACAGAAATACTAACCTGAAAATACCACTAACCTGACAGGACTTCTCACCTGACAGGACATCTAACCTGACAGGACCTTTACTTTCACAGGACCTCTAACCTGACAGGACCATGAACCTGACTGGATTACTAACTTGATAGGACCATTAACCTGACTGGATTATTAACCTGACACAATCTCTAACCTGTCAGAACCACTAACTTAATATCTACTAACCTTTTTATAGGACCACTAACCTGGCAGGACTACTAACCTGACAAGATTTCCAACCTGACAGGACTACTAAACTAAGGTCTACTACCTGACAGGACCTCTAACTCCTTAGAGGAATATTAAATTGATATGGCCTCTAACCTGACAGGTCCATGGCCAGGCAATACTAACCTGATAGGACTAACCTAATATCTACTAACATGACAGGACCACTAGCCAGACAGGACTACTGACCCTGAGAGGACAATTAACCTGATAGGACTATTAAACAGACAGGACCACTAAACTGAAGGATCTATACCCCTGACAGGAAGAGTAAACTGACAGGACCACTAATTTCATAAGACTACTAACTGTGACATGACTACTAACGTGGCAGGACAACTATCCTGACAGGACCACTCACTTGACAGGTTCACTCACTTGTCAGGACCACTAAACTGACACAATCATAAACCTGACAGAACTACCAACCTGAAGGTTTTATACCCATGACAGGACTACTAAACTGACAGAACTACTAACCTGACAGGATCACTAACCTGAAGGATTACTAACCGTAAGGACTACTAACTTAACAGGACCACCTTTCTGACAGAACTACTAACTTGATAGGACCATAACCTGAAGGATGTCTACTCTTGACGGGACCACTAACCTGACAGGACAACTAACTTGGTAGAACCACAAACCTGACACAACTACTGAACTGAAGGATTTCTACCCCTAAGAGGACAACTAACCTGTCAGGATTACGAACCTGACAAGACCACTGATCTGACTCAACTACTGACCCTGACAGGACTACTAACCTGACAGGATTATAAACCTGACAGAACCACTAACCTGACAGGACCACTAATCTGAAGGATGTCTACCTATGATAGGTCCACTAACCTGGGTGGAGCCATTACATGACAGTACTATTAACCTGACTGGATCACTTACTGACAGGACCATTGACAATAACAGTACTACTAGGATTAACTGGAAAACTCTAGCTCTAAGTCTAATAATCCTAACAAGAGTACTGATCCTGACAGGACTATTAACCTGAGAGGACCACAACCTTACAGGATACTAACCAGAGGATTTCTACCCCTGACAGATTCACTTACGTGACAAAATCATTAACCTGACAGGACCACCTATTTGACAGGATTACTAACCTGACAGGACCAAAAGCCTGACAAGATTACTAACCAGACAGGACAACCAACCCTGACAGAAATACTAACCTGAAAATACCACTAACCTGACAGGACTTCTCACCTGACAGGACATCTAACCTGACAGGACCTTTACTTTCACAGGACCTCTAACCTGACAGGACCATGAACCTGACTGGATTATTAACTTGATAGGACCATTAACCTGACTGGATTATTAACCTGACACAATCTCTAACCTGACAGAACCACTAACTTAATATCTACTAACCTTTTTATAGGACCACTAACCTGGCAGGACTACTAAGCTGACAAGATTTCCAACCTGACAGGACTACTAAACTAAGGTCTACTACCTGACAGGACCTCTAACTCCTTAGAGGAATATTAAATTGATATGGCCTCTAACCTGACAGGTCCATGGCCAGGCAATACTAACCTGATAGGACTAACCTAATATCTACTAATATGACAGGACCACTAGCCAGACAGGACTACTGACCCTGAGAGGACAATTAACCTGGTAGGACTATTAAACAGACAGGACCACTAAACTGAAGGATATATACCCCTGACAGGAAGAGTAAACTGACAGGATCACTAATTTCATAAGACTACTAACTGTGACATGACTACTAACGTGGCAGGACAACTATCCTGACAGGACCACTCACATGACAGTTTCACTCACTTGTCAGGACCACTAAACTGACACAATCATAAACCTGACAGAACTACCAACCTGAAGGTTTTATACCCATGACAGGACTACTAAACTGACAGAACTACTAACCTGACAGGATCACTAACATGAAGGATTACTAACCGTAAGGACTACTAACTTAACAGGACCACCTTTCTGACAGAACTACTAACTTGATAGGACCATAACCTCAAGGATATCTACTCTTGATGGGACCACTAACCTGACAGGACAACTAACTTGGTAGAACCACAAACCTGACACAACTACTGAACTGAAGGATTTCTACCCCTAAGAGGACAACTAACCTGTCAGGATTACAAACCTGACAAGACCACTAATCTGACACAACTACTGACCCTGACAGGACTACTAACCTGACAGGATTATAAACCTGACAGAACCACTAACCTGACAGGACCACTAATATGAAGGATGTCTACCTATGATAGGTCCACTAACCTGGGGGGAGCCATTACTTGACAGTACTATTAACCTGACTGGATCACTTACTGACAGGACCATTGACAATAACAGTACTACTAGGATTAACTGGAAAACTCTAGCTCTAAGTCTAATCATCCTAACAAGAGTACTGATCCTGAGAGGACCACAACCTTACAGGATTACTAACCAGAGGATTTCTACCCCTGACAGATTCACTTACGTGACAAAATCATTAACCTGACAGGACCACCTATTTGACAGGATTACTAACCTGACAGGACCAAAAGCCTGACAAGATTACTAACCAGAGAGGACAACCAACCCTGACAGAAATACTAACCTGAAAATACCACTAACCTGACAGGACTTCTCACCTGACAGGACATCTAACCTGACAGGACCTTTACTTTCACAGGACCTCTAACCTGACAGGACCATGAACCTGTCTGGATTACTAACTTGATAGGACCATTAACCTGACTGGATTATTAACCTGACAGAATCTCTAACCTGACAGAACCACTAACTTAATATCTACTAACCTTTTTATAGGACCACTAACCTGGCAGGACGACTAACCTGACAAGATTTCCAACCTGACAGGACTACTAAACTAAGGTCTACTACCTGACAGGACCTCTAACTCCTTAGAGGAATATTAAATTGATATGGCCTCTAACCTGACAGGTCCATGGCCAGGCAATACTAACCTGATAGGACTAACCTAATATCTACTAACATGACAGGACCACTAGCCAGACAGGACTACTGACCCTGAGAGGACAATTAACCTGATAGGACTATTAAACAGACAGGACCACTAAACTGAAGGATCTATACCCCTGACAGGAAGAGTAAACTGACAGGACCACTAATTTCATAAGACTACTAACTGTGACATGACTACTAACGTGGCAGGACAACTATCCTGACAGGACCACTCACTTGACAGGTTCACTCACTTGTCAGGACCACTAAACTGACACAATCATAAACCTGACAGAACTACCAACCTGAAGGTTTTATACCCATGACAGGACTACTAAACTGACAGAACTACTAACCTGACAGGATCACTAACCTGAAGGATTACTAACCGTAAGGACTACTAACTTAACAGGACCACCTTTCTGACAGAACTACTATCTTGATAGGACCATAACCTCAAGGATGTCTACTCTTGATGGGACCACTAACCTGACAGGACAACTAACTTGGTAGAACGAAAAACCTGACACAACTACTGAACTGAAGGATTTCTACCCCTAAGAGGACAACTAACCTGTCAGGATTACGAACCTGACAAGGCCACTAATCTGTCACAACTACTGACCCTGACAGGACTACTAACCTGACAGGATTATAAACCTGACAGAACCACTAACCTGACTCACCACAAATTTGACAGGAGTACTAAACTGTCAGGACTATATACTATTCCTGCATATCTAATAACCCCATCAAGACTTAGAACCCTGAAATGGCTACTAAGCTGACAAGGCCACTAACCTGACAGGACCACAAATCTGACGGGACTACTAATCTGAAGGATGTCTACTCCTAACAAGACTACTAACCTGACAGGACTACTAACTTGATAGTATTTCTAACATGACAGGACAACAAATCTGAAATAACTATGACCCTAACAGGTTTATCAGCTGAAGGACTACTAACCTGATATGATTACTAACTTGATAGGCCCACTAACTTGACAGTACCACCCAGCTAACAGGTGTGCTAACCTGACAGGACCATTAATCTGAAGGATGTCTACCCATGACAGGACCACTAACCTGACAGGTACCCTAATCTGACAAAATCACTAACCTGACAGATGGCTAACCTGAGGTGACCACTGACCCTGACAGGACAATTGACCTGACGGGACTACTCACCTGAAAGGATTACTAACCTGAAAATTCTGTAAGCTGAAAGGAGGCCAAATCTGAGAGGACTACTAACCAAAGTGTGGCATAATTTTATTCTTGGCCTGGTAGCTTAGTCTCTTTCTCTCCCTCCCTCGCCATTTTGGCACGTCCGGTTCTTCTAGACCTCTGAATTACAAGCCTCACCAGCGACTAGTGATGATGCAGCCTTGTCTCTTTAACCCTATTGGCCTTCTCCTTAGTCCTCCACCTGCCCAACATCCGCTGCTACAAGCACACTCAGGAACAGCATCTCTATGGTGCCTACAGACGTCACAGTCACTCATCTGTCCTCCCTGTGTGATTGGCTACCCTCCCCTGGAGTCCACGCCCTAACTCCGCCTCTCCTCAAACTGTATATAATCCGGGGCTCAACGAGCCTCCTGGTCTTTAGCTACTGGCGGCCCTGGCATAAGCGTCTGCCAACAATAAAGCTACCTCGCTTCATGCCTTAATTGACTCGGCCTCCAGTCCTTCAAACCCGCAGTGATCCCCTGCGCGCGCGCCTCCGACCCAAACCCTCGGCTCGAGCCCCCTCTGCGCCTGGCGGTTCTACTTCCTGAACCCGCTCGGCAGGAAGAATGCACCTTCGCTACCCTAGCGGGACCTACTCCCCGCACCAAAGGATTTCTACTCCTGACAGGATGAGTAATCTGAGAGAACCACTAACCTGATACAACCTCTAACCACGACTACTAATCTGAATGACTACTAACATGACAGGACCACTAACCTGACAGGACTAATAACCTGAGAGGACAATTAACCTGATAGGACTATTAAACAGACAGGACCACTAAACTGAAGGATATATACCCCTGACAGGAAGAGTAAACTGACAGGACCACTAATTTCATAAGACTACTAACTGTGACATGACTACTAACGTGGCAGGACAACTATCCTGACAGGACCACTCACTTGACAGGTTCACTCACTTGTCAGGACCACTAAACTGACACAATCATAAACCTGACAGAACTACCAACCTGAGGGTTTTATACCCATGACAGGAATACTAAACTGACAGAACTACTAACCTGACAGGATCACTAACCTGAAGGATTACTAACCGTAAGGACTACTAACTTAACAGGACCACCTTTCTGACAGAACTACTAACTTGATAGGACCATAACCTGAAGGATGTCTACTCTTGACGGGACAACTAACTTGGTAGAACCACAAACCTGACACAACTACTGAACTGAACGATTTCTACCCCTAAGAGGACAACTAACCTGTCAGGATTACGAACCTGACAAGACCACTAATCTGACACAACTGCTGACCCTGACAGGACTACTAACCTGACAGGATTATAAACCTGACAGAACCACTAACCTGACAGGACCACTAATCTGAAGGATGTCTACCTATGATAGGTCCACTAACCTGGGTGGAGCCATTACATGACAGTACTGTTAACCTGACTGGATCACTTACTGACAGGACCATTGACAATAACAGTACTACTAGGATTAACTGGAAAACTCGAGCTCTAAGTCTAATCATCCTAACAAGAGTACTGATCCTGAGAGGACCACAACCTTACAGGATTACTAACCAGAGGATTTCTACCCCTGACAGATTCACTTACGTGACAAAATCATTAACCTGACAGGACCACCTATTTGACAGGATTACTAACCTGACAGGACCAAAAGCCTGACAAGATTACTAACCAGACAGGACAACCAACCCTGACAGAAATACTAACCTGAAAATACCACTAACCTGACAGGACTTCTCACCTGACAGGACATCTAACCTGACAGGACCTTTACTTTCACAGGACCTCTAACCTGACAGGACCATGAACCTGACTGGATTACTAACTTGATAGGACCATTAACCTGACTGGATTATTAACCTGACACAATCTCTAACCTGACAGAACCACTAACTTAATATCTACTAACCTTTTTATAGGACCACTAACCTGGCAGGACTACTAACCTGACAAGATTTCCAACCTGACAGGACTACTAAACTAAGGTCTACTACCTGACAGGACCTCTAACTCCTTAGAGGAATATTAAATTGATATGGCCTCTAACCTGACAGGTCCATGGTCAGGCAATACTAACCTGATAGGACTAACCTAATATCTACTAACATGACAGGACCACTAGCCAGACAGGACTACTGACCCTGAGAGGACAATTAACCTGATAGGACTATTAAACAGACAGGACCACTAAACTGAAGGATCTATACCCCTGACAGGAAGAGTAAACTGACAGGACCACTAATTTCATAAGACTACTAACTGTGACATGACTACTAACGTGGCAGGACAACTATCCTGACAGGACCACTCACTTGACAGGTTCACTCACTTGTCAGGACCACTAAACTGACACAATCATAAACCTGACAGAACTACCAACCTGAGGGTTTTATACCCATGACAGGACTACTAAACTGACAGAACTACTAACCTGACAGGATCACTAACCTGAAGGATTACTAACCGTAAGGACTACTAACTTAACAGGACCACCTTTCTGACAGAACTACTAACTTGATAGGACCATAACCTCAAGGATGTCTACTCTTGACGGGACCACTAACCTGACAGGACAACTAACTTGGTAGAACCACAAACCTGACACAACTACTGAACTGAAGGATTTCTACCCCTAAGAGGACAACTAACCTGTCAGCTTTACGAACCTGACAAGACCACTGATCTGACACAACTGCTGACCCTGACAGGACTACTAACCTGACAGGATTATAAACCTGACAGAACCACTAACCTGACAGGACCACTAATCTGAAGGATGTCTACCTATGATAGGTCCACTAACCTGGGTGGAGCCATTACATGACAGTACTATTAACCTGACTGGATCACTTACTGACAGGACCATTGACAATAACAGTACTACTAGGATTAACTGGAAAACTCTAGCTCTAAGTCTAATAATCCTAACAAGAGTACTGATCCTGACAGGACTATTAACCTGAGAGGACCACAACCTTACAGGATTACTAACCAGAGGATTTCTACCCCTGACAGATTCACTTACGTGACAAAATCATTAACCTGACAGGACCACCTATTTGACAGGATTACTAACCTGACAGGACCAAAAGCCTGACAAGATTACTAACCAGAGAGGACAACCAACCCTGACAGAAATACTAACCTGAAAATACCACTAACCTGACAGGACTTCTCACCTGACAGGACATCTAACCTGACAGGACCTTTACTTTCACAGGACCTCTAACCTGACAGGACCATGAACCTGACTGGATTATTAACTTGATAGGACCATTAACCTGACTGGATTATTAACCTGACACAATCTCTAACCTGACAGAACCACTAACTTAATATCTACTAACCTTTTTATAGGACCACTAACCTGGCAGGACTACTAACCTGACAAGATTTCCAACCTGACAGGACTACTAAACTAAGGTCTACTACCTGACAGGACCTCTAACTCCTTAGAGGAATATTAAATTGATATGGCCTCTAACCTGACAGGTCCATGGCCAGGCAATACTAACCTGATAGGACTAACCTAATATCTACTAACATGACAGGACCACTAGCCAGACAGGACTACTGACCCTGAGAGGACAGTTAACCTGGTAGGACTATTAAACAGACAGGACCACTAAACTGAAGGATATATACCCCTGACAGGAAGAGTAAACTGACAGGACCACTAATTTCATAAGACTACTAACTGTGACATGACTACTAACGTGGCAGGACAACTATCCTGACAGGACCACTCACTTGACAGGTTCACCCACTTGTCAGGACCACTAAACTGACACAATCATAAACCTGACAGAACTACCAACCTGAAGGTTTTATACCCATGACAGGACTACTAAACTGACAGAACTACTAACCTGACAGGATCACTAACCTGAAGGATTACTAACCGTAAGGACTACTAACTTAACAGGACCACCTTTCTGACAGAACTACTAACTTGATAGGACCATAACCTCAAGGATGTCTACTCTTGATGGGACCACTAACCTGACAGGACAACTAACTTGGTAGAACCACAAACCTGACACAACTACTGAACTGAAGGATTTCTACCCCTAAGAGGACAACTAACCTGTCAGCTTTACGAACCTGACAAGACCACTGATCTGACACAACTGCTGACCCTGACAGGACTACTAACCTGACAGGATTATAAACCTGACAGAACCACTAACCTGACAGGACCACTAATCTGAAGGATGTCTACCTATGATAGGTCCACTAACCTGGGTGGAGCCATTACATGACAGTACTATTAACCTGACTGGATCACTTACTGACAGGACCATTGACAATAACAGTACTACTAGGATTAACTGGAAAACTCGAGCTCTAAGTCTAATCATCCTAACAAGAGTACTGATCCTGAGAGGACCAAAACCTTACAGGATTACTAACCAGAGGATTTCTACCCCTGACAGATTCACTTACGTGACAAAATCATTAACCTGACAGGACCACCTATTTGACAGGATTACTAACCTGACAGGACCAAAAGCCTGACAAGATTACTAACCAGACCGGACAACCAACCCTGACAGAAATACTAACCTGAAAATACCACTAACCTGACAGGACTTCTCACCTGACAGGACATCTAACCTGACAGGACCTTTACTTTCACAGGACCTCTAACCTGACAGGACCATGAACCTGACTGGATTACTAACTTGATAGGACCATTAACCTGACTGGATTATTAACCTGACACAATCTCTAACCTGACAGAACCACTAACTTAATATCTACTAACCTTTTTATAGGACCACTAACCTGGCAGGACTACTAACCTGACAAGATTTCCAACCTGACAGGACTACTAAACTAAGGTCTACTACCTGACAGGACCTCTAACTCCTTAGAGGAATATTAAATTGATATGGCCTCTAACCTGACAGGTCCATGGCCAGGCAATACTAACCTGATAGGACTAACCTAATATCTACTAACATGACAGGACCACTAGCCAGACAGGACTACTGACCCTGAGAGGACAATTAACCTGATAGGACTATTAAACAGACAGGACCACTAAACTGAAGGATCTATACCCCTGACAGGAAGAGTAAACTGACAGGACCACTAATTTCATAAGACTACTAACTGTGACATGACTACTAACGTGGCAGGACAACTATCCTGACAGGACCACTCACTTGACAGGTTCACCCACTTGTCAGGACCACTAAACTGACACAATCATAAACCTGACAGAACTACCAACCTGAAGGTTTTATACCCATGACAGGACTACTAAACTGACAGAACTACTAACCTGACAGGATCACTAACATGAAGGATTACTAACCGTAAGGACTACTAACTTAACAGGACCACCTTTCTGACAGAACTACTAACTTGATAGGACCATAACCTCAAGGATGTCTACTCTTGATGGGACCACTAACCTGACAGGACAACTAACTTGGTAGAACCACAAACCTGACACAACTACTGAACTGAAGGATTTCTACCCCTAAGAGGACAACTAACCTGTCAGCTTTACGAACCTGACAAGACCACTGATCTGACACAACTGCTGACCCTGACAGGACTACTAACCTGACAGGATTATAAACCTGACAGAACCACTAACCTGACAGGACCACTAATCTGAAGGATGTCTACCTATGATAGGTCCACTAACCTGGGTGGAGCCATTACATGACAGTACTATTAACCTGACTGGATCACTTACTGACAGGACCATTGACAATAACAGTACTACTAGGATTAACTGGAAAACTCGAGCTCTAAGTCTAATCATCCTAACAAGAGTACTGATCCTGAGAGGACCACAACCTTACAGGATTACTAACCAGAGGATTTCTACCCCTGACAGATTCACTTACGTGACAAAATCATTAACCTGACAGGACCACCTATTTGACAGGATTACTAACCTGACAGGACCAAAAGCCTGACAAGATTACTAACCAGACAGGACAACCAACCCTGACAGAAATACTAACCTGAAAATACCACTAACCTGACAGGACTTCTCACCTGACAGGACATCTAACCTGACAGGACCTTTACTTTCACAGGACCTCTAACCTGACAGGACCATGAACCTGACTGGATTACTAACTTGATAGGACCATTAACCTGACTGGATTATTAACCTGACACAATCTCTAACCTGACAGAACCACTAACTTAATATCTACTAACTTTTTATAGGACCACTAACCTGGCAGGACTACTAACCTGACAAGATTTCCAACCTGACAGGACTACTAAACTAAGGTCTACTACCTGACAGGACCTCTAACTCCTTAGAGGAATATTAAATTGATATGGCCTCTAACCTGACAGGTCCATGGCCAGGCAATACTAACCTGATAGGACTAACGTAATATCTACTAACATGACAGGACCACTAGCCAGACAGGACTACTGACCCTGAGAGGACAATTAACCTGGTAGGACTATTAAACAGACAGGACCACTAAACTGAAGGATCTATACCCCTGACAGGAAGAGTAAACTGACAGGACCACTAATTTCATAAGACTACTAACTGTGACATGACTACTAACGTGGCAGGACAACTATCCTGACAGGACCACTCACTTGACAGGTTCACTCACTTGTCAGGACCACTAAACTGACACAATCATAAACCTGACAGAACTACCAACCTGAAGGTTTTATACCCATGACAGGACTACTAAACTGACAGAACTACTAACCTGACAGGATCACTAACCTGAAGGATTACTAACCGTAAGGACTACTAACTTAACAGGACCACCTTTCTGACAGAACTACTAACTTGATAGGACCATAACCTCAAGGATATCTACTCTTGATGGGACCACTAACCTGACAGGACAACTAACTTGGTAGAACCACAAACCTGACACAACTACTGAACTGAAGGATTTCTACCCCTAAGAGGACAACTAACCTGTCAGGATTACAAACCTGACAAGACCACTAATCTGACACAACTACTGACCCTGACAGGACTACTAACCTGACAGGATTATAAACCTGACAGAACCACTAACCTGACTCACCACAAATTTGACAGGAGTACTAAACTGTCAGGACTATATACTATTCCTGCATATCTAATAACCCCATCAAGACTTAGAACCCTGAAATGGCTACTAACCTGACAAGGCCACTAACCTGACAGGACCACAAATCTGACGGGACTACTAATCTGAAGGATGTCTACTCCTAACAAGACTACTAACCTGACAGGACTACTAACTTGATAGTATTTCTAACATGACAGGACAACAAATCTGAAATAACTATGACCCTAACAGGTTTATCAGCTGAAGGACTACTAACCTGATATGATTACTAACTTGATAGGCCCACTAACTTGACAGTACCACCCAGCTAACAGGTGTGCTAACCTGACAGGACCATTAATCTGAAGGATGTCTACCCATGACAGGACCACTAACCTGACAGGTACCCTAATCTGACAAAATCACTAACCTGACAGATGGCTAACCTGAGGTGACCACTGACCCTGACAGGACAATTGACCTGACGGGACTACTCACCTGAAAGGATTACTAACCTGAAAATTCTGTAAGCTGAAAGGAGGCCAAATCTGAGAGGACTACTAACCAAAGTGTGGCATAATTTTATTCTTGGCCTGGTAGCTTAGTCTCTTTCTCTCCCTCCCTCGCCATTTTGGCACGTCCGGTTCTTCTAGACCTCTGAATTACAAGCCTCACCAGCGACTAGTGATGATGCAGCCTTGTCTCTTTAACCCTATTGGCCTTCTCCTTAGTCCTCCACCTGCCCAACATCCGCTGCTACAAGCACACTCAGGAACAGCATCTCTATGGTGCCTACAGACGTCACAGTCACTCATCTGTCCTCCCTGTGTGATTGGCTACCCTCCCCTGGAGTCCACGCCCTAACTCCGCCTCTCCTCAAACTGTATATAATCCGGGGCTCAACGAGCCTCCTGGTCTTTAGCTACTGGCGGCCCTGGCATAAGCGTCTGCCAACAATAAAGCTACCTCGCTTCATGCCTTAATTGACTCGGCCTCCAGTCCTTCAAACCCGCAGTGATCCCCTGCGCGCGCGCCTCCGACCCAAACCCTCGGCTCGAGCCCCCTCTGCGCCTGGCGGTTCTACTTCCTGAACCCGCTCGGCAGGAAGAATGCACCTTCGCTACCCTAGCGGGACCTACTCCCCGCACCAAAGGATTTCTACTCCTGACAGGATGAGTAATCTGAGAGAACCACTAACCTGATACAACCTCTAACCACGACTACTAATCTGAATGACTACTAACATGACAGGACCACTAACCTGACAGGACTAATAACCTGAGAGGACAATTAACCTGATAGGACTATTAAACAGACAGGACCACTAAACTGAAGGATATATACCCCTGACAGGAAGAGTAAACTGACAGGACCACTAATTTCATAAGACTACTAACTGTGACATGACTACTAACGTGGCAGGACAACTATCCTGACAGGACCACTCACTTGACAGGTTCACTCACTTGTCAGGACCACTAAACTGACACAATCATAAACCTGACAGAACTACCAACCTGAGGGTTTTATACCCATGACAGGACTACTAAACTGACAGAACTACGAACCTGACAGGATCACTAACCTGAAGGATTACTAACCGTAAGGACTACTAACTTAACAGGACCACCTTTCTGACAGAACTACTAACTTGATAGGACCATAACCTGAAGGATGTCTACTCTTGACGGGACAACTAACTTGGTAGAACCACAAACCTGACACAACTACTGAACTGAACGATTTCTACCCCTAAGAGGACAACTAACCTGTCAGGATTACGAACCTGACAAGACCACTAATCTGACACAACTGCTGACCATGACAGGACTACTAACCTGACAGCATTATAAACCTGACAGAACCACTAACCTGACAGGACCACTAATCTGAAGGATGTCTACCTATGATAGGTCCACTAACCTGGGTGGAGCCATTACATGACAGTACTGTTAACCTGACTGGATCACTTACTGACAGGACCATTGACAATAACAGTACTACTAGGATTAACTGGAAAACTCGAGCTCTAAGTCTAATAATCCTAACAAGAGTACTGATCCTGAGAGGACCACAACCTTACAGGATTACTAACCAGAGGATTTCTACCCCTGACAGATTCACTTACGTGACAAAATCATTAACCTGACAGGACCACCTATTTGACAGGATTACTAACCTGATAGGACCAAAAGCCTGACAAGATTACTAACCAGACAGGACAATGAACTCTGACAGAAATACTAACCTGAAAATACCACTAACCTGACAGGACTTCTCACCTGACAGGACATCTAACCTGACAGGACCTTTACTTTCACAGGACCTCTAACCTGACAGGACCATGAACCTGACTGGATTACTAACTTGATAGGACCATTAACCTGACTGGATTATTAACCTGACACAATCTCTAACCTGTCAGAACCACTAACTTAATATCTACTAACCTTTTTATAGGACCACTAACCTGGCAGGACTACTAATCTGACAAGATTTCCAACCTGACAGGACTACTAAACTAAGGTCTACTACCTGACAGGACCTCTAACTCCTTAGAGGAATATTAAATTGATATGGCCTCTAACCTGACAGGTCCATGGCCAGGCAATACTAACCTGATAGGACTAACCTAATATCTACTAACATGACAGGACCACTAGCCAGACAGGACTACTGACCGTGAGAGGACAATTAACCTGATAGGACTATTAAACAGACAGGACCACTAAACTGACGGATCTATACCCCTGACAGGAAGAGTAAACTGACAGGACCACTAATTTCATAAGACTACTAACTGTGACATGACTACTAACGTGGCAGGACAACTATCCTGACAGGACCACTCACTTGACAGGTTCACTCACTTGTCAGGACCACTAAACTGACACAATCATAAACCTGACAGAACTACCAACCTGAGGGTTTTATACCCATGACAGGACTACTAAACTGACAGAACTACTAACCTGACAGGATCACTAACCTGAAGGATTACTAACCGTAAGGACTATTAACTTAACAGGACCACCTTTCTGACAGAACTACTAACTTGATAGGACCATAACCTGAAGGATGTCTACTCTTGACGGGACCACTAACCTGACAGGACAACTAACTTGGTAGAACCACAAACCTGACACAACTACTGAACTGAAGGATTTCTACCCCTAAGAGGACAACTAAACTGTCAGGATTACGAACCTGACAAGACCACTGATCTGACTCAACTACTGACCCTGACAGGACTACTAACCTGACAGGATTATAAACCTGACAGAACCACTAACCTGACAGGACCACTAATCTGAAGGATGTCTACCTATGATAGGTCCACTAACCTGGGTGGAGCCATTACATGACAGTACTATTAACCTGACTGGATCACTTACTGACAGGACCATTGACAATAACAGTACTACTAGGATTAACTGGAAAACTCTAGCTCTAAGTCTAATAATCCTAACAAGAGTACTGATCCTGACAGGACTATTAACCTGAGAGGACCACAACCTTACAGGATTACTAACCAGAGGATTTCTACCCCTGACAGATTCACTTACGTGACAAAATCATTAACCTGACAGGACCACCTATTTGACAGGATTACTAACCTGACAGGACCAAAAGCCTAACAAGATTACTAACCAGACAGGACAACCAACCCTGACAGAAATACTAACCTGAAAATACCACTAACCTGACAGGACTTCTCACCTGACAGGACATCTAACCTGACAGGACCTTTACTTTCACAGGACCTCTAACCTGACAGGACCATGAACCTGTCTGGATTACTAACTTGATAGGACCATTAACCTGACTGGATTATTAACCTGACAGAATCTCTAACCTGACAGAACCACTAACTTAATATCTACTAACCTTTTTATAGGACCACTAACCTGGCAGGACGACTAACCTGACAAGATTTCCAACCTGACAGGACTACTAAACTAAGGTCTACTACCTGACAGGACCTCTAACTCCTTAGAGGAATATTAAATTGATATGGCCTCTAACCTGACAGGTCCATGGCCAGGCAATACTAACCTGATAGGACTAACCTAATATCTACTAACATGACAGGACCACGAGCCAGACAGGACTACTGACCCTGAGAGGACAAATAACTTGATAGGACTATTAAACAGACAGGACCACTAAACTGAAGGATCTATACCCCTGACAGGAAGAGTAAACTGACAGGACCACTAATTTCATAAGACTACTAACTGTGACATGACTACTAACATGGCAGGACAACTATCCTGACAGGACCACTCACTTGACAGGTTCACTCACTTGTCAGGACCACTAAACTGACACAATCATAAACCTGACAGAACTACCAACCTGAAGGTTTTATACCCATGACAGGACTACTAAACTGACAGAACTACTAACCTGACAGGATCACTAACATGAAGGATTACTAACCGTAAGGACTAACTTAACAGGACCACCTTTCTGACAGAACTACTAACTTGATAGGACCATAACCTCAAGGATATCTACTCTTGATGGGACCACTAACCTGACAGGACAACTAACTTGGTAGAACGAAAAACCTGACACAACTACTGAACTGAAGGATTTCTACCCCTAAGAGGACAACTAACCTGTCAGGATTACGAACCTGACAAGGCCACTAATCTGTCACAACTACTGACCCTGACAGGACTACTAACCTGACAGGATTATAAACCTGACAGAACCACTAACCTGACTCACCACAAATTTGACAGGAGTACTAAACTGTCAGGACTATATACTATTCCTGCATATCTAATAACCCCATCAAGACTTAGAACCCTGAAATGGCTACTAAGCTGACAAGGCCACTAACCTGACAGGACCACAAATCTGACGGGACTACTAATCTGAAGGATGTCTACTCCTAACAAGACTACTAACCTGACAGGACTACTAACTTGATAGTATTTCTAACATGACAGGACAACAAATCTGAAATAACTATGACCCTAACAGGTTTATCAGCTGAAGGACTACTAACCTGATATGATTACTAACTTGATAGGCCCACTAACTTGACAGTACCACCCAGCTAACAGGTGTGCTAACCTGACAGGACCATTAATCTGAAGGATGTCTACCCATGACAGGACCACTAACCTGACAGGTACCCTAATCTGACAAAATCACTAACCTGACAGATGGCTAACCTGAGGTGACCACTGACCCTGACAGGACAATTGACCTGACGGGACTACTCACCTGAAAGGATTACTAACCTGAAAATTCTGTAAGCTGAAAGGAGGCCAAATCTGAGAGGACTACTAACCAAAGTGTGGCATAATTTTATTCTTGGCCTGGTAGCTTAGTCTCTTTCTCTCCCTCCCTCGCCATTTTGGCACGTCCGGTTCTTCTAGACCTCTGAATTACAAGCCTCACCAGCGACTAGTGATGATGCAGCCTTGTCTCTTTAACCCTATTGGCCTTCTCCTTAGTCCTCCACCTGCCCAACATCCGCTGCTACAAGCACACTCAGGAACAGCATCTCTATGGTGCCTACAGACGTCACAGTCACTCATCTGTCCTCCCTGTGTGATTGGCTACCCTCCCCTGGAGTCCACGCCCTAACTCCGCCTCTCCTCAAACTGTATATAATCCGGGGCTCAACGAGCCTCCTGGTCTTTAGCTACTGGCGGCCCTGGCATAAGCGTCTGCCAACAATAAAGCTACCTCGCTTCATGCCTTAATTGACTCGGCCTCCAGTCCTTCAAACCCGCAGTGATCCCCTGCGCGCGCGCCTCCGACCCAAACCCTCGGCTCGAGCCCCCTCTGCGCCTGGCGGTTCTACTTCCTGAACCCGCTCGGCAGGAAGAATGCACCTTCGCTACCCTAGCGGGACCTACTCCCCGCACCAAAGGATTTCTACTCCTGACAGGATGAGTAATCTGAGAGAACCACTAACCTGATACAACCTCTAACCACGACTACTAATCTGAATGACTACTAACATGACAGGACCACTAACCTGACAGGACTAATAACCTGAGAGGACAATTAACCTGATAGGACTATTAAACAGACAGGACCACTAAACTGAAGGATCTATACCCCTGACAGGAAGAGTAAACTGACAGGACCACTAATTTCATAAGACTACTAACTGTGACATGACTACTAACGTGGCAGGACAACTATCCTGACAGGACCACTCACTTGACAGGTTCACCCACTTGTCAGGACCACTAAACTGACACAATCATAAACCTGACAGAACTACCAACCTGAAGGTTTTATACCCATGACAGGACTACTAAACTGACAGAACTACTAACCTGACAGGATCACTAACCTGAAGGATTACTAACCGTAAGGACTACTAACTTAACAGGACCACCTTTCTGACAGAACTACTAACTTGATAGGACCATAACCTCAAGGATGTCTACTCTTGATGGGACCACTAACCTGACAGGACAACTAACTTGGTAGAACCACAAACCTGACACAACTACTGAACTGAAGGATTTCTACCCCTAAGAGGACAACTAACCTGTCAGCTTTACGAACCTGACAAGACCACTGATCTGACACAACTGCTGACCCTGACAGGACTACTAACCTGACAGGATTATAAACCTGACAGAACCACTAACCTGACAGGACCACTAATCTGAAGGATGTCTACCTATGATAGGTCCACTAACCTGGGTGGAGCCATTACATGACAGTACTATTAACCTGACTGGATCACTTACTGACAGGACCATTGACAATAACAGTACTACTAGGATTAACTGGAAAACTCGAGCTCTAAGTCTAATAATCCTAACAAGAGTACTGATCCTGAGAGGACCACAACCTTACAGGATTACTAACCAGAGGATTTCTACCCCTGACAGATTCACTTACGTGACAAAATCATTAACCTGACAGGACCACCTATTTGACAGGATTACTAACCTGACAGGACCAAAAGCCTGACAAGATTACTAACCAGACAGGACAACCAACCCTGACAGAAATACTAACCTGAAAATGCCACTAACCTGACAGGACTTCTCACCTGACAGGACATCTAACCTGACAGGACCTTTACTTTCACAGGACCTCTAACCTGACAGGACCATGAACCTGACTGGATGACTAACTTGATAGGACCATTAACCTGACTGGATTATTAACCTGACACAATCTCTAACCTGACAGAACCACTAACTTAATATCTACTAACCTTTTTATAGGACCACTAACCTGGCAGGACTACTAACCTGACAAGATTTCCAACCTGACAGGACTACTAAACTAAGGTCTACTACCTGACAGGACCTCTAACTCCTTAGAGGAATATTAAATTGATATGGCCTCTAACCTGACAGGTCCATGGCCAGGCAATACTAACCTGATAGGACTAACCTAATATCTACTAACATGACAGGACCACTAGCCAGACAGGACTACTGACCCTGAGAGGACAATTAACCTGGTAGGACTATTAAACAGACAGGACCACTAAACTGAAGGATCTATACCCCTGACAGGAAGAGTAAACTGACAGGACCACTAATTTCATAAGACTACTAACTGTGACATGACTACTAACGTGGCAGGACAACTATCCTGACAGGACCACTCTCTTGACTGGTTCACCCACTTGTCAGGACCACTAAACTGACACAATCATAAACCTGACAGAACTACCAACCTGAAGGTTTTATACCCATGACAGGACTACTAAACTGACAGAACTACTAACCTGACAGGATCACTAACCTGAAGGATTACTAACCGTAAGGACTACTAACTTAACAGGACCACCTTTCTGACAGAACTACTAACTTGATAGGACCATAACCTCAAGGATGTCTACTCTTGACGGGACCACTAACCTGACAGGACAACTAACTTGGTAGAACCACAAACCTGACACAACTACTGAACTGAAGGATTTCTACCCCTAAGAGGACAACTAACCTGTCAGGATTACGAACCTGACAAGACCACTGATCTGACTCAACTACTGACCCTGACAGGACTACTAACCTGACAGGATTATAAACCTGACAGAACCACTAACCTGACAGGACCACTAATCTGAAGGATGTCTACCTATGATAGGTCCACTAACCTGGGTGGAGCCATTACATGACAGTACTATTAACCTGACTGGATCACTTACTGACAGGACCATTGACAATAACAGTACTACTAGGATTAACTGGAAAACTCTAGCTCTAAGTCTAATAATCCTAACAAGAGTACTGATCCTGACAGGACTATTAACCTGAGAGGACCACAACCTTACAGGATTACTAACCAGAGGATTTCTACCCCTGACAGATTCACTTACGTGACAAAATCATTAACCTGACAGGACCACCTATTTGACAGGATTACTAACCTGACAGGACCAAAAGCCTGACAAGATTACTAACCAGAGAGGACAACCAACCCTGACAGAAATACTAACCTGAAAATACCACTAACCTGACAGGACTTCTCACCTGACAGGACATCTAACCTGACAGGACCTTTACTTTCACAGGACCTCTAACCTGACAGGACCATGAACCTGACTGGATTACTAACTTGATAGGACCATTAACCTGACTGGATTATTAACCTGACACAATCTCTAACCTGACAGAACCACTAACTTAATATCTACTAACCTTTTTATAGGACCACTAACCTGGCAGGACTACTAACCTGACAAGATTTCCAACCTGACAGGACTACTAAACTAAGGTCTACTACCTGACAGGACCTCTAACTCCTTAGAGGAATATTAAATTGATATGGCCTCTAACCTGACAGGTCCATGGCCAGGCAATACTAACCTGATAGCACTAACCTAATATCTACTAATATGACAGGACCACTAGCCAGACAGGACTACTGACCCTGAGAGGACAATTAACCTGATAGGACTATTAAACAGACAGGACCACTAAACTGAAGGATCTATACCCCTGACAGGAAGAGTAAACTGACAGGACCACTAATTTCATAAGACTACTAACTGTGACATGACTACTAACGTGGCAGGACAACTATCCTGACAGGACCACTCACTTGACAGGTTCACTCACTTGTCAGGACCACTAAACTGACACAATCATAAACCTGACAGAACTACCAACCTGAAGGTTTTATACCCATGACAGGACTACTAAACTGACAGAACTACTAACCTGACAGGATCACTAACCTGAAGGATTACTAACCGTAAGGACTACTAACTTAACAGGACCACCTTTCTGACAGAACTACTAACTTGATAGGACCATAACCTCAAGGATGTCTACTCTTGATGGGACCACTAACCTGACAGGACAACTAACTTGGTAGAACCACAAACCTGACACAACTACTGAACTGAAGGATTTCTACCCCTAAGAGGACAACTAACCTGTCAGCTTTACGAACCTGACAAGACCACTAATCTGACACAACTGCTGACCCTGACAGGACTACTAACCTGACAGGATTATAAACCTGACAGAACCACTAACCTGACAGGACCACTAATCTGAAGGATGTCTACCTATGATAGGTCCACTAACCTGGGTGGAGCCATTACATGACAGTACTATTAACCTGACTGGATCACTTACTGACAGGACCATTGACAATAACAGTACTACTAGGATTAACTGGAAAACTCGAGCTCTAAGTCTAATCATCCTAACAAGAGTACTGATCCTGAGAGGACCACAACCTTACAGGATTACTAACCAGAGGATTTCTACCCCTGACAGATTCACTTACGTGACAAAATCATTAACCTGACAGGACCACCTATTTGACAGGATTACTAACCTGACAGGACCAAAAGCCTGACAAGATTACTAACCAGACAGGACAACCAACCCTGACAGAAATACTAACCTGAAAATACCACTAACCTGACAGGACTTCTCACCTGACAGGACATCTAACCTGACAGGACCTTTACTTTCACAGGACCTCTAACCTGACAGGACCATGAACCTGACTGGATTACTAACTTGATAGGACCATTAACCTGACTGGATTATTAACCTGACACAATCTCTAACCTGACAGAACCACTAACTTAATACCTACTAACCTTTTTATAGGACCACTAACCTGGCAGGACTACTAACCTGACAAGATTTCCAACCTGACAGGACTACTAAACTAAGGTCTACTACCTGACAGGACCTCTAACTCCTTAGAGGAATATTAAATTGATATGGCCTCTAACCTGACAGGTCCATGGCCAGGCAATACTAACCTGATAGGACTAACCTAATATCTACTAACATGACAGGACCACTAGCCAGACAGGACTACTGACCCTGAGAGGACAGTTAACCTGGTAGGACTATTAAACAGACAGGACCACTAAACTGAAGGATCTATACCCCTGACAGGAAGAGTAAACTGACAGGACCACTAATTTCATAAGACTACTAACTGTGACATGACTACTAACGTGGCAGGACAACTATCCTGACAGGACCACTCTCTTGACAGGTTCACCCACTTGTCAGGACCACTAAACTGACACAATCATAAACCTGACAGAACTACCAACCTGAAGGTTTTATACCCATGACAGGACTACTAAACTGACAGAACTACTAACCTGACAGGATCACTAACCTGAAGGATTACTAACCGTAAGGACTACTAACTTAACAGGACCACCTTTCTGACAGAACTACTAACTTGATAGGACCATAACCTCAAGGATGTCTACTCTTGATGGGACCACTAACCTGACAGGACAACTAACTTGGTAGAACCACAAACCTGACACAACTACTGAACTGAAGGATTTCTACCCCTAAGAGGACAACTAACCTGTCAGCTTTACGAACCTGACAAGACCACTGATCTGACACAACTGCTGACCCTGACAGGACTACTAACCTGACAGGATTATAAACCTGACAGAACCACTAACCTGACTCACCACAAATTTGACAGGAGTACTAAACTGTCAGGACTATATACTATTCCTGCATATCTAATAACCCCATCAAGACTTAGAACCCTGATATGGCTACTAAGCTGACAAGGCCACTAACCTGACAGGACCACAAATCTGACGGGACTACTAATCTGAAGGATGTCTACTCCTAACAAGACTACTAACCTGACAGGACTACTAACTTGATAGTATTTCTAACATGACAGGACAACAAATCTGAAATAACTATGACCCTAACAGGTTTATCAGCTGAAGGACTACTAACCTGATATGATTACTAACTTGATAGGCCCACTAACTTGACAGTACCACCCAGCTAACAGGTGTGCTAACCTGACAGGACCATTAATCTGAAGGATGTCTACCCATGACAGGACCACTAACCTGACAGGTACCCTAATCTGACAAAATCACTAACCTGACAGATGGCTAACCTGAGGTGACCACTGACCCTGACAGGACAATTGACCTGACGGGACTACTCACCTGAAAGGATTACTAACCTGAAAATTCTGTAAGCTGAAAGGAGGCCAAATCTGAGAGGACTACTAACCAAAGTGTGGCATAATTTTATTCTTGGCCTGGTAGCTTAGTCTCTTTCTCTCCCTCCCTCGCCATTTTGGCACGTCCGGTTCTTCTAGACCTCTGAATTACAAGCCTCACCAGCGACTAGTGATGATGCAGCCTTGTCTCTTTAACCCTATTGGCCTTCTCCTTAGTCCTCCACCTGCCCAACATCCGCTGCTACAAGCACACTCAGGAACAGCATCTCTATGGTGCCTACAGACGTCACAGTCACTCATCTGTCCTCCCTGTGTGATTGGCTACCCTCCCCTGGAGTCCACGCCCTAACTCCGCCTCTCCTCAAACTGTATATAATCCGGGGCTCAACGAGCCTCCTGGTCTTTAGCTACTGGCGGCCCTGGCATAAGCGTCTGCCAACAATAAAGCTACCTCGCTTCATGCCTTAATTGACTCGGCCTCCAGTCCTTCAAACCCGCAGTGATCCCCTGCGCGCGCGCCTCCGACCCAAACCCTCGGCTCGAGCCCCCTCTGCGCCTGGCGGTTCTACTTCCTGAACCCGCTCGGCAGGAAGAATGCACCTTCGCTACCCTAGCGGGACCTACTACCCGCACCAAAGGATTTCTACTCCTGACAGGATGAGTAATCTGAGAGAACCACTAACCTGATACAACCTCTAACCACGACTACTAATCTGAATGACTACTAACATGACAGGACCACTAACCTGACAGGACTAATAACCTGAGAGGACAATTAACCTGATAGGACTATTAAACAGACAGGACCACTAAACTGAAGGATATATACCCCTGACAGGAAGAGTAAACTGACAGGACCACTAATTTCATAAGACTACTAACTGTGACATGACTACTAACGTGGCAGGACAACTATCCTGACAGGACCACTCACTTGACAGGTTCACTCACTTGTCAGGACCACTAAACTGACACAATCATAAACCTGACAGAACTACCAACCTGAGGGTTTTATACCCATGACAGGACTACTAAACTGACAGAACTACGAACCTGACAGGATCACTAACCTGAAGGATTACTAACCGTAAGGACTACTAACTTAACAGGACCACCTTTCTGACAGAACTACTAACTTGATAGGACCATAACCTGAAGGATGTCTACTCTTGACGGGACAACTAACTTGGTAGAACCACAAACCTGACACAACTACTGAACTGAACGATTTCTACCCCTAAGAGGACAACTAACCTGTCAGGATTACGAACCTGACAAGACCACTAATCTGACACAACTGCTGACCATGACAGGACTACTAACCTGACAGGATTATAAACCTGACAGAACCACTAACCTGACAGGACCACTAATCTGAAGGATGTCTACCTATGATAGGTCCACTAACCTGGGTGGAGCCATTACATGACAGTACTATTAACCTGACTGGATCACTTACTGACAGGACCATTGACAATAACAGTACTACTAGGATTAACTGGAAAACTCGAGCTCTAAGTCTAATAATCCTAACAAGAGTACTGATCCTGAGAGGACCACAACCTTACAGGATTACTAACCAGAGGATTTCTACCCCTGACAGATTCACTTACGTGACAAAATCATTAACCTGACAGGACCACCTATTTGACAGGATTACTAACCTGACAGGACCAAAAGCCTGACAAGATTACTAACCAGACAGGACAACCAACCCTGACAGAAATACTAACCTGAAAATACCACTAACCTGACAGGACTTCTCACCTGACAGGACATCTAACCTGACAGGACCTTTACTTTCACAGGACCTCTAACCTGACAGGACCATGAACCTGACTGGATTACTAACTTGATAGGATCATTAACCTGACTGGATTATTAACCTGACACAATCTCTAACCTGACAGAACCACTAACTTAATACCTACTAACCTTTCTATAGGACCACTAACCTGGCAGGACTACTAACCTGACAAGATTTCCAACCTGACAGGACTACTAAACTAAGGTCTACTACCTGACAGGACCTCTAACTCCTTAGAGGAATATTAAATTGATATGGCCTCTAACCTGACAGGTCCATGGCCAGGCAATACTAACCTGATAGGACTAACCTAATATCTACTAACATGACAGGACCACTAGCCAGACAGGACTACTGACCCTGAGAGGACAATTAACCTGATAGGACTATTAAACAGACAGGACCACTAAACTGAAGGATCTATACCCCTGACAGGAAGAGTAAACTGACAGGACCACTAATTTCATAAGACTACTAACTGTGACATGACTACTAACGTGGCAGGACAACTATCCTGACAGGACCACTCACTTGACAGGTTCACTCACTTGTCAGGACCACTAAACTGACACAATCATAAACCTGACAGAACTACCAACCTGAGGGTTTTATACCCATGACAGGAATACTAAACTGACAGAACTACTAACCTGACAGGATCACTAACCTGAAGGATTACTAACCGTAAGGACTACTAACTTAACAGGACCACCTTTCTGACAGAACTACTAACTTGATAGGACCATAACCTGAAGGATGTCTACTCTTGATGGGACCACTAACCTGACAGGACAACTAACTTGGTAGAACCACAAACCTGACACAACTACTGAACTGAAGGATTTCTACCCCTAAGAGGACAACTAACCTGTCAGGATTACTAACCTGACAAGACCACTGATCTGACACAACTACTGACCCTGACAGGACTACTAACCTGACAGGATTATAAACCTGACAGAACCACTAACCTGACAGGACCACTAATCTGAAGGATGTCTACCTATGATAGGTCCACTAACCTGGGTGGAGCCATTACATGACAGTACTATTAACCTGACTGGATCACTTACTGACAGGACCATTGACAATAACAGTACTACTAGGATTAACTGGAAAACTCGAGCTCTAAGTCTAATAATCCTAACAAGAGTACTGATCCTGACAGGACTATTAACCTGAGAGGACCACAACCTTACAGGATTACTAACCAGAGGATTTCTACCCCTGACAGATTCACTTACGTGACAAAATCATTAACCTGACAGGACCACCTATTTGACAGGATTACTAACCTGACAGGACCAAAAGCCTGACAAGATTACTAACCAGACAGGACAACCAACCCTGACAGAAATACTAACCTGAAAATACCACTAACCTGACAGGACTTCTCACCTGACAGGACATCTAACCTGACAGGACCTTTACTTTCACAGGACCTCTAACCTGACAGGACCATGAACCTGACTGGATTACTAACTTGATAGGACCATTAACCTGACTGGATTATTAACCTGACACAATCTCTAACCTGACAGAACCACTAACTTAATATCTACTAACCTTTTTATAGGACCACTAACCTGGCAGGACTACTAACCTGACAAGATTTCCAACCTGACAGGACTACTAAACTAAGGTCTACTACCTGACAGGACCTCTAACTCCTTAGAGGAATATTAAATTGATATGGCCTCTAACCTGACAGGTCCATGGCCAGGCAATACTAACCTGATAGGACTAACCTAATATCTACTAATATGACAGGACCACTAGCCAGACAGGACTACTGACCCTGAGAGGACAGTTAACCTGGTAGGACTATTAAACAGACAGGACCACTAAACTGAAGGATCTATACCCCTGACAGGAAGAGTAAACTGACAGGACCACTAATTTCATAAGACTACTAACTGTGACATGACTACTAACATGGCAGGACAACTATCCTGACAGGACCACTCACTTGACAGGTTCACTCACTTGTCAGGACCACTAAACTGACACAATCATAAACCTGACAGAACTACCAACCTGAAGGTTTTATACCCATGACAGGACTACTAAACTGACAGAACTACTAACCTGACAGGATCACTAACATGAAGGATTACTAACCGTAAGGACTACTAACTTAACAGGACCACCTTTCTGACAGAACTACTAACTTGATAGGACCATAACCTCAAGGATGTCTACTCTTGATGGGACCACTAACCTGACAGGACAACTAACTTGGTAGAACCACAAACCTGACACAACTACTGAACTGAAGGATTTCTACCCCTAAGAGGACAACTAACCTGTCAGGATTACAAACCTGACAAGACCACTAATCTGACACAACTACTGACCCTGACAGGACTACTAACCTGACAGGATTATAAACCTGACAGAACCACTAACCTGACAGGACCACTAATCTGAAGGATGTCTACCTATGATAGGTCCACTAACCTGGGTGGAGCCATTACATGACAGTACTATTAACCTGACTGGATCACTTACTGACAGGACCATTGACAATAACAGTACTACTAGGATTAACTGGAAAACTCGAGCTCTAAGTCTAATAATCCTAACAAGAGTACTGATCCTGAGAGGACCACAACTTTACAGGATTACTAACCAGAGGATTTCTACCCCTGACAGATTCACTTACGTGACAAAATCATTAACCTGACAGGACCACCTATTTGACAGGATTACTAACCTGACAGGACCAAAAGCCTGACAAGATTACTAACCAGACAGGACAACCAACCCTGACAGAAATACTAACCTGAAAATACCACTAACCTGACAGGACTTCTCACCTGACAGGACATCTAACCTGACAGGACCTTTACTTTCACAGGACCTCTAACCTGACAGGACCATGAACCTGACTGGATTACTAACTTGATAGGACCATTAACCTGACTGGATTATTAACCTGACACAATCTCTAACCTGACAGAACCACTAACTTAATATCTACTAACCTTTTTATACGACCACTAACCTGGCAGGACTACTAACCTGACAAGATTTCCAACCTGACAGGACTACTAAACTAAGGTCTACTACCTGACAGGACCTCTAACTCCTTAGAGGAATATTAAATTGATATGGCCTCTAACCTGACAGGTCCATGGCCAGGCAATACTAACCTGATAGGACTAACCTAATATCTACTAACATGACAGGACCACTAGCCAGACAGGACTACTGACCCTGAGAGGACAATTAACCTGATAGGACTATTAAACAGACAGGACCACTAAACTGAAGGATCTATACCCCTGACAGGAAGAGTAAACTGACAGGACCACTAATTTCATAAGACTACTAACTGTGACATGACTACTAACGTGGCAGGACAACTATCCTGACAGGACCACTCACTTGACAGGTTCACTCACTTGTCAGGACCACTAAACTGACACAATCATAAACCTGACAGAACTACCAACCTGAAGGTTTATTCCCATGACAGGACTACTAAACTGACAGAACTACTAACCTGACAGGATCACTAACCTGAAGGATTACTAACCGTAAGGACTACTAACTTAACAGGACCACCTTTCTGACAGAACTACTAACTTGATAGGACCATAACCTCAAGGATGTCTACTCTTGATGGGACCACTAACCTGACAGGACAACTAACTTGGTAGAACCACAAACCTGACACAACTACTGAACTGAAGGATTTCTACCCCTAAGAGGACAACTAACCTGTCAGGATTACTAACCTGACAAGACCACTAATCTGACACAACTACTGACCCTGACAGGACTACTAACCTGACAGGATTATAAACCTGACAGAACCACTAACCTGACTCACCACAAATTTGACAGGAGTACTAAACTGTCAGGACTATATACTATTCCTGCATATCTAATAACCCCATCAAGACTTAGAACCCTGAAATGGCTACTAAGCTGACAAGGCCACTAACCTGACAGGACCACAAATCTGACGGGACTACTAATCTGAAGGATGTCTACTCCTAACAAGACTACTAACCTGACAGGACTACTAACTTGATAGTATTTCTAACATGACAGGACAACTAATCTGAAATAACTATGACCCTAACAGGTTTATCAGCTGAAGGACTACTAACCTGATATGATTACTAACTTGATAGGCCCACTAACTTGACAGTACCACCCAGCTAACAGGTGTGCTAACCTGACAGGACCATTAATCTGAAGGATGTCTACCCATGACAGGACCACTAACCTGACAGGTACCCTAATCTGACAAAATCACTAACCTGACAGATGGCTAACCTGAGGTGACCACTGACCCTGACAGGACAATTGACCTGACGGGACTACTCACCTGAAAGGATTACTAACCTGAAAATTCTGTAAGCTGAAAGGAGGCCAAATCTGAGAGGACTACTAACCAAAGTGTGGCATAATTTTATTCTTGGCCTGGTAGCTTAGTCTCTTTCTCTCCCTCCCTCGCCATTTTGGCACGTCCGGTTCTTCTAGACCTCTGAATTACAAGCCTCACCAGCGACTAGTGATGATGCAGCCTTGTCTCTTTAACCCTATTGGCCTTCTCCTTAGTCCTCCACCTGCCCAACATCCGCTGCTACAAGCACACTCAGGAACAGCATCTCTATGGTGCCTACAGACGTCACAGTCACTCATCTGTCCTCCCTGTGTGATTGGCTACCCTCCCCTGGAGTCCACGCCCTAACTCCGCCTCTCCTCAAACTGTATATAATCCGGGGCTCAACGAGCCTCCTGGTCTTTAGCTACTGGCGGCCCTGGCATAAGCGTCTGCCAACAATAAAGCTACCTCGCTTCATGCCTTAATTGACTCGGCCTCCAGTCCTTCAAACCCGCAGTGATCCCCTGCGCGCGCGCCTCCGACCCAAACCCTCGGCTCGAGCCCCCTCTGCGCCTGGCGGTTCTACTTCCTGAACCCGCTCGGCAGGAAGAATGCACCTTCGCTACCCTAGCGGGACCTACTCCCCGCACCAAAGGATTTCTACCCCTGACAGGATGAGTAATCTGAGAGAACCACTAACCTGATACAACCTCTAACCACGACTACTAATCTGAATGACTACTAACATGACAGGACCACTAACCTGACAGGACTAATAACCTGAGAGGACAATTAACCTGATAGGACTATTAAACAGACAGGACCACTAAACTGAAGGATATATACCCCTGACAGGAAGAGTAAACTGACAGGACCACTAATTTAATAAGACTACTAACTGTGACATGACTACTAACGTGGCAGGACAACTATCCTGACAGGACCACTCACTTGACAGGTTCACTCACTTGTCAGGACCACTAAACTGACACAATCATAAACCTGACAGAACTACCAACCTGAGGGTTTTATACCCATGACAGGACTACTAAACTGACAGAACTACTAACCTGACAGGATCACTAACCTGAAGGATTACTAACCGTAAGGACTACTAACTTAACAGGACCACCTTTCTGACAGAACTACTAACTTGATAGGACCATAACCTGAAGGATGTCTACTCTTGACGGGACAACTAACTTGGTAGAACCACAAACCTGACACAACTACTGAACTGAACGATTTCTACCCCTAAGAGGACAACTAACCTGTCAGGATTACGAACCTGACAAGACCACTGATCTGACACAACTGCTGACCCTGACAGGACTACTAACCTGACAGGATTATAAACCTGACAGAACCACTAACCTGACAGGACCACTAATCTGAAGGATGTCTACCTATGATAGGTCCACTAACCTGGGTGGAGCCATTACATGACAGTACTATTAACCTGACTGGATCACTTACTGACAGGACCATGACAATAACAGTACTACTAGGATTAACTGGAAAACTCGAGCTCTAAGTCTAATAATCCTAACAAGAGTACTGATCCTGAGAGGACCACAACCTTACAGGATTACTAACCAGAGGATTTCTACCCCTGACAGATTCACTTACGTGACAAAATCATTAACCTGACAGGACCACCTATTTGACAGGATTACTAACCTGACAGGACCAAAAGCCTGACAAGATTACTAACCAGACAGGACAACCAACCCTGACAGAAATACTAACCTGAAAATACCACTAACCTGACAGGACTTCTCACCTGACAGGACATCTAACCTGACAGGACCTTTACTTTCACAGGACCTCTAACCTGACAGGACCATGAACCTGACTGGATTACTAACTTGATAGGACCATTAACCTGACTGGATTATTAACCTGACACAATCTCTAACCTGACAGAACCACTAACTTAATATCTACTAACCTTTTTATAGGACCACTAACCTGGCAGGACTACTAACCTGACAAGATTTCCAACCTGACAGGACTACTAAACTAAGGTCTACTACCTGACAGGACCTCTAACTCCTTAGAGGAATATTAAATTGATATGGCCTCTAACCTGACAGGTCCATGGCCAGGCAATACTAACCTGATAGGACTAACCTAATATCTACTAACATGACAGGACCACTAGCCAGACAGGACTACTGACCCTGAGAGGACAATTAACCTGATAGGACTATTAAACAGACAGGACCACTAAACTGACGGATCTATACCCCTGACAGGAAGAGTAAACTGACAGGACCACTAATTTCATAAGACTACTAACTGTGACATGACTACTAACGTGGCAGGACAACTATCCTGACAGGACCACTCACTTGACAGGTTCACCCACTTGTCAGGACCACTAAACTGACACAATCATAAACCTGACAGAACTACCAACCTGAAGGTTTTATACCCATGACAGGACTACTAAACTGACAGAACTACTAACCTGACAGGATCACTAACCTGAAGGATTACTAACCGTAAGGACTACTAACTTAACAGGACCACCTTTCTGACAGAACTACTAACTTGATAGGACCATAACCTGAAGGATGTCTACTCTTGACGGGACCACTAACCTGACAGGACAACTAACTTGGTAGAACCACAAACCTGACACAACTACTGAACTGAAGGATTTCTACCCCTAAGAGGACAACTAACCTGTCAGCTTTACGAACCTGACAAGACCACTGATCTGACACAACTACTGACCCTGACAGGACTACTAACCTGACAGGATTATAAACCTGACAGAACCACTAACCTGACAGGACCACTAATCTGAAGGATGTCTACCTATGATAGGTCCACTAACCTGGGTGGAGCCATTACATGACAGTACTATTAACCTGACTGGATCACTTACTGACAGGACCATTGACAATAACAGTACTACTAGGATTAACTGGAAAACTCGAGCTCTAAGTCTAATAATCCTAACAAGAGTACTGATCCTGACAGGACTATTAACCTGAGAGGACCACAACCTTACAGGATTACTAACCAGAGGATTTCTACCCCTGACAGATTCACTTACGTGACAAAATCATTAACCTGACAGGACCACCTATTTGACAGGATTACTAACCTGACAGGACCAAAAGCCTGACAAGATTACTAACCAGACAGGACAACCAACCCTGACAGAAATACTAACCTGAAAATACCACTAACCTGACAGGACTTCTCACCTGACAGGACATCTAACCTGACAGGACCTTTACTTTCACAGGACCTCTAACCTGACAGGACCATGAACCTGACTGGATTACTAACTTGATAGGACCATTAACCTGACTGGATTATTAACCTGACACAATCTCTAACCTGACAGAACCACTAACTTAATATCTACTAACCTTTTATAGGACCACTAACCTGGCAGGACTACTAACCTGACAAGATTTCCAACCTGACAGGACTACTAAACTAAGGTCTACTACCTGACAGGACCTCTAACTCCTTAGAGGAATATTAAATTGATATGGCCTCTAACCTGACAGGTCCATGGCCAGGCAATACTAACCTGATAGGACTAACCTAATATCTACTAACATGACAGGACCACTAGCCAGACAGGACTACTGACCCTGAGAGGACAGTTAACCTGGTAGGACTATTAAACAGACAGGACCACTAAACTGAAGGATCTATACCCCTGACAGGAAGAGTAAACTGACAGGACCACTAATTTCATAAGACTACTAACTGTGACATGACTACTAACGTGGCAGGACAACTATCCTGACAGGACCACTCACTTGACAGGTTCACCCACTTGTCAGGACCACTAAACTGACACAATCATAAACCTGACAGAACTACCAACCTGAAGGTTTTATACCCATGACAGGACTACTAAACTGACAGAACTACTAACCTGACAGGATCACTAACCTGAAGGATTACTAACCGTAAGGACTACTAACTTAACAGGACCACCTTTCTGACAGAACTACTAACTTGATAGGACCATAACCTCAAGGATGTCTACTCTTGATGGGACCACTAACCTGACAGGACAACTAACTTGGTAGAACCACAAACCTGACACAACTACTGAACTGAAGGATTTCTACCCCTAAGAGGACAACTAACCTGTCAGCTTTACGAACCTGACAAGACCACTGATCTGACACAACTGCTGACCCTGACAGGACTACTAACCTGACAGGATTATAAACCTGACAGAACCACTAACCTGACAGGACCACTAATCTGAAGGATGTCTACCTATGATAGGTCCACTAACCTGGGTGGAGCCATTACATGACAGTACTATTAACCTGACTGGATCACTTACTGACAGGACCATTGACAATAACAGTACTACTAGGATTAACTGGAAAACTCGAGCTCTAAGTCTAATAATCCTAACAAGAGTACTGATCCTGAGGGGACCACAACCTTACAGGATTACTAACCAGAGGATTTCTACCCCTGACAGATTCACTTACGTGACAAAATCATTAACCTGACAGGACCACCTATTTGACAGGATAACTAACCTGACAGGACCAAAAGCCTGACAAGATTACTAACCAGACAGGACAACCAACCCTGACAGAAATACTAACCTGAAAATACCACTAACCTGACAGGACTTCTCACCTGACAGGACATCTAACCTGACAGGACCTTTACTTTCACAGGACCTCTAACCTGACAGGACCATGAACCTGACTGGATTACTAACTTGATAGGACCATTAACCTGACTGGATTATTAACCTGACACAATCTCTAACCTGACAGAACCACTAACTTAATATCTACTAACCTTTTTATAGGACCACTAACCTGGCAGGACTACTAACCTGACAAGATTTCCAACCTGACAGGACTACTAAACTAAGGTCTACTACCTGACAGGACCTCTAACTCCTTAGAGGAATATTAAATTGATATGGCCTCTAACCTGACAGGTCCATGGTCAGGCAATACTAACCTGATAGGACTAACCTAATATCTACTAACATGACAGGACCACTAGCCAGACAGGACTACTGACCCTGAGAGGACAGTTAACCTGGTAGGACTATTAAACAGACAGGACCACTAAACTGAAGGATCTATACCCCTGACAGGAAGAGTAAACTGACAGGACCACTAATTTCATAAGACTACTAACTGTGACATGACTACTAACGTGGCAGGACAACTATCCTGACAGGACCACTCTCTTGACTGGTTCACCCACTTGTCAGGACCACTAAACTGACACAATCATAAACCTGACAGAACTACCAACCTGAAGGTTTATTCCCATGACAGGACTACTAAACTGACAGAACTACTAACCTGACAGGATCACTTACCTGAAGGATTACTAACCGTTAAGGACTACTAACTTAACAGGACCACCTTTCTGACAGAACTACTAACTTGATAGGACCATAACCTCAAGGATGTCTACTCTTGATGGGACCACTAACCTGACAGGACAACTAACTTGGTAGAACCACAAACCTGACACAACTACTGAACTGAAGGATTTCTACCCCTAAGAGGACAACTAACCTGTCAGCTTTACGAACCTGACAAGACCACTGATCTGACACAACTGCTGACCCTGACAGGACTACTAACCTGACAGGATTATAAACCTGACAGAACCACTAACCTGACTCACCACAAATTTGACAGGAGTACTAAACTGTCAGGACTATATACTATTCCTGCATATCTAATAACCCCATCAAGACTTAGAACCCTGAAATGGCTACTAAGCTGACAAGGCCACTAACCTGACAGGACCACAAATCTGACGGGACTACTAATCTGAAGGATGTCTACTCCTAACAAGACTACTAACCTGACAGGACTACTAACTTGATAGTATTTCTAACATGACAGGACAACAAATCTGAAATAACTATGACCCTAACAGGTTTATCAGCTGAAGGACTACTAACCTGATATGATTACTAACTTGATAGGCCCACTAACTTGACAGTACCACCCAGCTAACAGGTGTGCTAACCTGACAGGACCATTAATCTGAAGGATGTCTACCCATGACAGGACCACTAACCTGACAGGTACCCTAATCTGACAAAATCACTAACCTGACAGATGGCTAACCTGAGGTGACCACTGACCCTGACAGGACAATTGACCTGACGGGACTACTCACCTGAAAGGATTACTAACCTGAAAATTCTGTAAGCTGAAAGGAGGCCAAATCTGAGAGGACTACTAACCAAAGTGTGGCATAATTTTATTCTTGGCCTGGTAGCTTAGTCTCTTTCTCTCCCTCCCTCGCCATTTTGGCACGTCCGGTTCTTCTAGACCTCTGAATTACAAGCCTCACCAGTGACTAGTGATGATGCAGCCTTGTCTCTTTAACCCTATTGGCCTTCTCCTTAGTCCTCCACCTGCCCAACATCCGCTGCTACAAGCACACTCAGGAACAGCATCTCTATGGTGCCTACAGACGTCACAATCACTCATCTGTCCTCCCTGTGTGATTGGCTACCCTCCCCTGGAGTCCACGTCCTAACTCCGCCTCTCCTCAAACTGTATATAATCCGGGGCTCAACGAGCCTCCTGGTCTTTAGCTACTGGCGGCCCTGGCATAAGCGTCTGCCAACAATAAAGCTACCTCGCTCCATGCCTTAATTGACTCGGCCTCCAGTCCTTCAAACCCGCAGTGATCCCCTGCGCGCGCGCCTCCGACCCAAACCCTCGGCTCGAGCCCCCTCTGCACCTGGCGGTTCTACTTCCTGAACCCGCTCGGCAGGAAGAATGCACCTTCGCTACCCTAGCGGGACCTACTCCCCGCACCAAAGGATTTCTACTCCTGACAGGATGAGTAATCTGAGAGAACCACTAACCTGATACAACCTCTAACCACGACTACTAATCTGAATGACTACTAACATGACAGGACCACTAACCTGACAGGACTAATAACCTGAGAGGACAATTAACCTGATAGGACTATTAAACAGACAGGACCACTAAACTGAAGGATATATACCCCTGACAGGAAGAGTAAACTGACAGGACCACTAATTTCATAAGACTACTAACTGTGACATGACTACTAACGTGGCAGGACAACTATCCTGACAGGACCACTCACTTGACAGGTTCACTCACTTGTCAGGACCACTAAACTGACACAATCATAAACCTGACAGAACTACCAACCTGAGGGTTTTATACCCATGACAGGACTACTAAACTGACAGAACTACGAACCTGACAGGATCACTAACCTGAAGGATTACTAACCGTAAGGACTACTAACTTAACAGGACCACCTTTCTGACAGAACTACTAACTTGATAGGACCATAACCTGAAGGATGTCTACTCTTGACGGGACAACTAACTTGGTAGAACCACAAACCTGACACAACTACTGAACTGAACGATTTCTACCCCTAAGAGGACAACTAACCTGTCAGGATTACGAACCTGACAAGACCACTAATCTGACACAACTGCTGACCCTGACAGGACTACTAACCTGACAGGATTATAAACCTGACAGAACCACTAACCTGACAGGACCACTAATCTGAAGGATGTCTACCTATGATAGGTCCACTAACCTGGGTGGAGCCATTAAATGACAGTACTGTTAACCTGACTGGATCACTTACTGACAGGACCATTGACAATAACAGTACTACTAGGATTAACTGGAAAACTCGAGCTCTAAGTCTAATCATCCTAACAAGAGTACTGATCCTGAGAGGACCACAACCTTACAGGATTACTAACCAGAGGATTTCTACCCCTGACAGATTCACTTACGTGACAAAATCATTAACCTGACAGGACCACCTATTTCACAGGATAACTAACCTGACAGGACCAAAAGCCTGACAAGATTACTAACCAGACAGGACAACCAACCCTGACAGAAATACTAACCTGAAAATACCACTAACCTGACAGGACTTCTCACCTGACAGGACATCTAACCTGACAGGACCTTTACTATCACAGGACCTCTAACCTGACAGGACCATGAACCTGACTGGATTACTAACTTGATAGGACCATTAACCTGACTGGATTATTAACGTGACACAATCTCTAACCTGACAGAACCACTAACTTAATATCTGCTAACCTTTTTATACGACCACTAACCTGGCAGGACTACTAACCTGACAAGATTTCCAACCTGACAGGACTACTAAACTAAGGTTTACTACCTGACAGGACCTCGAACTCCTTAGAGGAATATTAAATTGATATGGCCTCTAACCTGACAGGTCCATGGTCAGGCAATACTAACCTGATAGTACTAACGTAATATCTACTAACATGACAGGACCACCTACCAGACAGGACTACTGAACCTGAGAGGAGTGTTAACCTGGTAGGACTATTAAACAGACAGGACCACTAAACTGAAGGATCTATACCCCTGACAGGAAGAGTAAACTGACAGGACCACTAATTTCATAAGACTACTAACTGTGACATGACTACTAACGTGGAAGGACAACTATCCAGACAGGACCACTTTCTTGACTGGTTCACTCACTTGTCAGAACCACTGAACTGACACAATCATAAACCTGACAGAACTACCAACCTGAAGGTTTATTCCCATGACAGGACTACTAAACTGACAGAACTACTAACCTGACAGGATCACTTACCTGAAGGATTACTAACCGTTAAGGACTACTAACTTAACAGGACCACCTTTCTGACAGAACTACTAACTTGATAGGACCATAACCTGAAGGATGTCTACTCTTGATGGGACCACTAACCTGACAGGACAACTAACTTGGTAGAACCACAAACCTGACACAACTACTGAACTGAAGGATTTCTACCCCTAAGAGGACAACTAACCTGTCAGCTTTACGAACCTGACAAAACCACTGATCTGACACAACTGCTGACCCTGACAGGACTACTAACCTGACAGTATTATAAACCTGAGAGAACCACTAACCTGACAGGACCAAAAGCCTGACAAGATTACTAACCAGACAGGACAACCAACCCTGACAGAAATACTAACCTGAAAATACCACTAACCTGACAGGACTTCTCACCTGACAGGACATCTAACCTGAGAGGACCTTTACTTTCACAGGACCTCTAACCTGACAGGACCATGAACCTGACTGGATTACTCACTTGATAGGACCATTATCCTGACTGGATTATTAACCTGACACAATCTCTAACCTGACAGAACCACTAACTTAATACCTACTAACCTTTTTATAGGACCACTAAACTGGCAGGACTACTAACCTGACAAGATTTCCAACCTGACAGGACTACTAAACTAAGGTCTACTACCTGACAGGACATCTAACTCCTTAGTGGAATATTAAATTGATATGGCCTCTAACCTGACAGGTCCATGGCCAGGCAATACTAACCTGATAGGACTAACCTAATATCTACTAACATGACAGGACCACTATCCAGACAGGACTACTGACCCTGAGAGGACAATTAACCTGATAGGACTATTAAACAGACAGGACCACTAAACTGAAGGATCTATACCCCTGACAGGAAGAGTAAACTGACAGGACCACTAATTTCATAAGACTACTAACTGTGACATGACTACTAACGTGGCAGGACAACTAACCTGACAGGACCACTCACTTGACAGGTTCACCCACTTGTCAGGACCACTAAACTGACACAATCATAAACCTGACAGAACTACCAACCTGAAGGTTTTATACCCATGACAGGACTACTAAACTGACAGAACTACTAACCTGACAGGATCACTAACCTGAAGGATTACTAACCGTAAGGACTACTAACTTAACAGGACCACCTTTCTGACAGAACTACTAACTTGATAGGACCATAACCTCAAGGATGTCTACTCTTGATGGGACCACTAACCTGACAGGACAACTAACTTGGTAGAACACAAACCTGACACAACTACTGAACTGAAGGATTTCTACCCCTAAGAGGACAACTAACCTGTCAGCTTTACGAACCTGACAAGACCACTGATCTGACACAACTGCTGACCCTGACAGGACTACTAACCTGACAGGATTATAAACCTGACAGAACCACTAACCTGACAGGACCACTAATCTGAAGGATGTCTACCTATGATAGGTCCACTAACCTGG